>NC_080711.1:22721427-22911427 GCF_019097595.1 Hemibagrus wyckioides
ACAACATAGTGGGAATATCAGATGTGTTTACTCGATGCGCAAGCCAAAAAAAACGCCTTTAATTACCCTTAATGTGCTAATATCCTATTCCTAATATCATTTCATCTAAAGTAATATCTGACAATTTATAACATCCAATATCCTTCAACTATCTTTACTCTATCATAAAATTTAATTCATCTACACCACAGGTTCTCAAACTGAATGTTCAGCCCCTCTCCAGCCCCCCCCCCCAAAAGTCTCAAAGGTTGTATCTGTTTTTATTCATTTAGATTTTTAATTTTGTCAATTTATTAAATCTGCCTTGGCCCAGTCTTTAGGAGTGCCATGTGTTTAAAAAATAGCCTACATTATTAAACATTATTCAAATTAAAAGTGCCAACTAATCACAATTCACGACCATCCTGTGCCCACTTAGCACTATGATATTACATTTTACATTTATAGAATTAACTTTAAAAAAAAATTATGTTAATCTGGAAACTGCAGAGCTACATGAAGGCAAATGTAATTTAAAAAAGCTTTTGAAAAATTCAGGGTTTTGAGAGATAATAGCTACAATACATTAACCTTCACTGCCAGCATCATTAGCCTGGTAGCTCCAGTAAACAAACAAAAAACATATTTTTTTATTATTTCTGCCTTATTTTGGTAAATATATGGGATTATTTTGGCAAATCTGTTATTTAGGATTATTTGGTGTCTTCTTATACCATTGTTGGCAAATTCTTTGGTGATTCATTTGGTGCTTATTTGGAAATTTATTTGGCAAATATTTGGGATTATTTTGTGGATTCTTTTGCAATTATTTGGGATTTTTCGTGAATTATTTTCAGGTTATTTTTGAGGATTCTTTCATAATTCTTTGGCAGATTATTTGGATTTCCTTAATCTTAATGGTGGAATTCTTTGGTGAAAGTTGAGAGATTTGTTGGCAGAATCTTTGGCAATTATTGTGCAATTAATTTCCAGTTAAATTACAATTACTTGAAATTATTTGGCAGATTATTCAGTGCTACTTGGCAGTTATATTATTTAATGATTATCTGGGATTCTTTGCAATTGGAAGTTTTTTGAGATTATCTTAAGGATCCTTTGGTGATTATTTGGGACTCTATTAGATTATTGGCTAGACAATCTAAATTGCTTTTTGCATATAATCTGGGATTATTTGGCTATTAGTGGACGGTAGAGGCCTCACTGAATGACAGACATAGTCATAGTTTTGCATAAACAAGGATATCATCAGGAAGAAACATTCCACCAAACTGGATTTTGACAATCTGATGTTCAAACGTTAATCAAGTTTCTGAGGAATCTGAATAAACTGAGCACTTTAAAGCAAAAAAGCATTAGAATATCCAGAAACTCTGTCTGCATTTTAAAGGTCATTTCTATAGAGGACAGAAAGAAATCCAGTCAAATGCTTGCTCAGCATCTGGCAGAGTCATCTGGCACCAAAGTCAACACCTCGACTCGCAGGGGAAGTCTTATTAAAAATGGTCTGTGAGGTCGACTGCAGCTAAGAAATCATTTTTGCAGAAAGGCAAAGCAGAAGTGATTGAGGATGCCGAAGACTATAAAGCGGGAGGGTGACAATAAGAGGCAGAAATTTCAAAGTACCTTCAACGGTAAGCTAGATTCCAACCAACCCTCCTCTTTTAGGAAAAAGGTTCAGTCTAGAACCTGATTAGTTTGATTCAATGTTTAAAAGAGACAGAACCACAGGGTCAGGGGTTCTCTAGGATGGGAGCTATTTGTTTTTCAGCATTAAATTAGCATAATTTAACGTGTGTAGGACATTTAACCAATGAAATGCATCGAAGTCTGTTAAGCTTGAAAGAACCAAATATATTTTTAATTAGCATTGCCTTAATATTAAGTTTTCTCATACAAACAATAAGCAAATGAACAGTTGCCATCAAAGATAAATAGCTTCGCACATCATTTTCTCATGTGGCCTGAGACTTTTGCACAGTACTGTAGCATATTAAGGACTGATGAAGATTAATCCCAGGTTGCAGGAAAGGACTTGTGAATTAACAGTGCTGCTAATAGGATTCAGGCCTTTCCTTCAACGCTGTGCAGAAGTGTGAAGCGAATGAGCGCTGCACAGCTGCAATAACCCACTCCATTAAACATTACGAGAACTGTTGCGTTCCTCAGCAAGATGATCTACAGCTCAGGCCCGGGACGTCTTCCTCAACCTTTCCCTCTCTCTCTGTGCAACATTATTGCCCATATACTCTAAAATCGCTCGGCCGTGAACCATAAAAGACATAAATTTTCAATTACGCAGCATCAATTATAACAATGACATCATTTTTACACACTTCAACCTTGAGAAAGGTGCAGAGGTTTAGGACATTTGGGTTTAAATAACATTACGAGACCAGATAAATCGCACAATGTTGTTAAACGGAAGCTGCTGACTGTCGTTTTCTGCCAAAGGCACTGAAGGTTCTTCTGGTTGTTTCACTCTAAGACTAGAAGTCAGAGAATGTCGTTTGTAAAAATATAAAAATAGGCAACCATTTTATAAACATAAATCCCTATTCAGTGTAGGAAATGTGCTAGAAATGCCTAGATAGTGCCTGACGTCCAGTCTGTATACAGCCCTTGACACTCCAATGCAGCACTGCTTACACTCAACTGCCTACTGCTACAAATATCATCTAGTACAGAAGTATTTACTGGTGTAGTATACAGTATACATGTGTTCCAGTTCAAGAAAAAGATGAACATCTACAGATCCTTCTCAAATTTCAAAATGTTTTGGTGAGCATGTGTCCACTGTAGTCATAGTTTCCTCTTCATAACTGACCGAAGCGATCTTCTACTCTCAAAGCTCTTCTACCTCAAAGTTCTGCATTTTGAGATGTTTTTCTGCTCAGTGGTTGAGTTACCCTCGCCTTTCTTACAGCTCAAAACAAACACTGCCTGCTAGCTGTATGGGGTTTTTGCCGCCATTTTGTGTAACATTTAAATTTCCCGATATTCATGACTATGCTCCTGATTGCTCCTCAAAGCATCAAACCGCAAGTATGGCACCATTTTGCTCACAAGATGTTCTTTAAAAAAAAAGCAAGCTACAACGACTGTTTCCTCTCCCCTCTGTGTTTTTAAGTGCTGCCTGGAATGGACTGCAGCGCCAGCACAATCGTCTGCAGAAGCACTGCTGCTTTAATTGCCATGTTTTCCAAATGCGGTTATCGCAGGGAAGCAGCAGGAAGACTGGCGCTGGCCGAGGGCAAGGGACGACGCAGCAACTGGCATCTCCCTCAGGTCAAACTCTCCAATGCATCATGCTTCCAGCAAAACACACACACACACAGATATATATACACATGCCGCTCCTAATCCACACTGTTTAGGCAGACTCGAACCTCCACATGCTTTAAAGCATCACTTTAAAGCGAGTGACAGCGAAATATTCGGATGAAGGAACGAGTCAGACAGCGAGGCACCTCTTTCGCTCTGTGATCTAAAAGCGAACGAGCATCTGTCTCCGTCGCGACAGAGCAAAGTCACAGAGTGAGATATTTGTCACAGGGAGAGGTGGAGAATGATAATCAGCGTGTTCGAGACACACAGACTGAGACATGGCACATGTTATAATTAGCCTCTACCCTTTTTAACGAGGTGGTAAGGTGCTGCTTTGATGTCCACCAAGCACCGATGTACAGTAGGTGGTAGAAGTGTATATGTCACTGTTTTAACCTTAGCATATACCGCTTAATGCATTTGGAAGCTTATCAAACGCTGTAAAGCAATTCTACAGGAATTTATTAGGAAAGTCACACCCTGCGTTTAATGGTTTGACCAAAATTCATAATTCATCATATCCATCTGGTTCTTTTTTCTTTTTTTTTTGTAATTTGGTAATGATACCTCGTAAGCATTCCCTATGCCTCATAAATGCCTCATAAAGCTGTAATGTGCTATAATCATCTTGTAAAATGTCACTCTTTGTTACAATCCCATGTGCTGTACTTTACAACCTTTATAACTAATAATGACCTGTAATTATATAACTATAAAGCGGCTCAAATATCTATTAATAATTGTCAAATATTATAAAAGATCAAAATGCTTTTGCCGAGTGAGTGAGCTAAAATGTTTTCCTTATTATAACTAAGTTGTAAGATGTTGTTGACCTAAAATAACTTAAAATAACATGGAAATATTTACAGTTATTCAGGATTAATTACTAAAATCCCTTGTTGGAAAACATAAAGTTGCAGCTGAAACTGAATCCTTCTTCCATCAATGTTAAACATTTAATATTACAACAATTCTACATGTTTTAAAACTATTTATTAATAGCCTTTTATTATGTGGAGCGCCTAGCACTCAGGTTACTTTGCATTAAGCTGGGTTTACGAGCGTTAGTAGTTAGTAATCACAGGTCTATTGGTTAAACGATCTTTGTTTGTTGTTTGCTATATTTATCACCCACATGCTGTAAGTTATACACTTAACTGTACCTATACGCTATTGTGCATCTCTGGCACGGCAAGTTTTTTACTCAAACGACATAAAAGTTAGGATTCAGTTAGAAGAGTTTGTCTGAAAGAATTGAATCAGTGAAGTGAGTCGTTATCGCAGCACTTTGGGGAACAGTTCAGAAATCTATACTCTGCCTTATGTCGTCTGTTTGAGCCTCCAAAACCTTCTGGTGAAATGCGATAGTTTTGTAATCTTAAATTCTGATTCACTTGAGGAAAAAAAATCATATCACACATGGCGCCAACCCAGTAAAGGAGAGGAAGAGAAAAGGGACTAAACACACAAACTAGATGACTGTGTGTGTGTGTGTGTGAGAGAGAGAGAGAGAGAGGGAGAGAGAGAGAGAGAGAGAGAGAGAGGGAGGCTTTGTTAATTATACAAAGGCTTGACTTGAAACAAACTAACTTATAGATCTTGCATGTAGATCATGATGTAAAACTAATTCCCTGTTTCCTGTTTCAATACGGTTCAATACGCCCTAGTTTACTTCCCCTCTTGGGGTTCACCATCTTGAAGGCTGTTCCTTCTAATTTTATCCACATTTGTCATTTATTTACAAGACTAGAATAAATTATGAATATACATATATATATATATATATATATACAGTGTACACATTATATATTCATGTTATGCGTGTGCATCAATAACATACAGTATTTATACTAGAAAACAGATTTTTTAAGAATCTTGAGGTTCCTTATACAATCCCCTTATAAAATGATTATATGTTGTTCTTATACTTATAACGTCTTTGAATAATAACAAGTTTTATGCTTAGGCTCAGGTTATGTGACATAAATGATTACTATAGAAACGGTTACATATTCTTAATTCTTAATCTTTCTGGCCAAACAGATTCTTTCAACATCTCTCTCTCTCTCTCTCTCTCTCTCTCTCATGTCATGTCACAGCCATATTTTCGAGCTCTTAATAACTGCAGATCTCTGACAGGATGATGAGAGGAACCTGAGCTGACGCTCGCCCTCGCTGCACTGTTTGAATTACAGAAACGTGGGCCAAACCCAATTGTCTCCGTTTGTCTCTGAGCGACGCCATCCATCACCTTTATTAGGACGCCGGTTAGATAAGACTCAGTTTATTGTTCCGGGGACTCCATTTGCACCACATCAACGTTTTTAAATGAATCAATGCGTGTAAACAGGGTCGGGGCAACACACATGGGCACCTGGAACGACTGAAACGCAGGTGAAAGGCTTTGACGAGTCTATGACAGGTCTGATAAATGATTATCACGGGAGTTCATGGGAGAAAACACATGCGTAAGGCTGAGGTTCGGTACTCAATCGCTCAATGCGTGTCACGTGGGCTACCTCCACGTGTGTTTACGAACTAACCAAATAAATAAATAAATAAAAGTGAAGGATGGAGATGTATGGCAGGCCAAATGAGCTGACAACAAGCGGCCCGCGGCGACATTTTACCATTCAATTAGTGTTTAAGAGGGCTTCGGAGGGAACGGCTTCGCTCTTACAGGGCTGATGAAATAGGAGGGTTACCCAGCGCGCACTCATTAGGGAATGCTGGAGGGAGGGAATGCTCACTCATTCATCATCGTCTGCTCTCCTGCCCAGGTGGCCTTCATTCTCAACAGAAACACACACACACTGAGAAGTATCATTACCCTGATGTGTAATAATGTAAATTACAGCATTCGATTTATAGAATTACTTATAGGGCTTTAGACAAACGAAAGCAAAACTCTACACAATAATTATGTTTCTTTGTAATATGTATGAATCTTTTCTGTGGACTCCTAAGTCCTTGACTGGTGTGAAATCATTGATTACAGATTTAGTATAAAAGTCCGAAAGCATTAAAGCGCCGCCGCATCTTCACTTTAAGAAGTGATGAAGCAAGGGGTAAAATAGTGCACCACTATTAAGGTGCACTGTGGGTAACGTCATAAATCATAAACATCAAAATCGACCAACGTGTCATTGGAAGAAATTTAAACTCAAAACTAAATGAATTTACACTGAAACATCACGTGATGAATCTAAATCAGACCGTTACTGAGACAGAAGACATTTTCCACATTAGACACCTCTCACTCACTGTGGCGATGACATAAGTAGCAGTACACAGACAATACAGAACAGAACCATGTGAAGTTGACAAAACCACCGCAACACAGCGAGTTAATTATTCAAGTGTGTGATTTCACTTCATCCATCAGTCGCTTTTAATGTATGAAAAAGCAGGTGGCAAGAAAACATACTTTGTAAAAAAATTACAGTTTATGTCACAACACTTCAAAGCAAAAGGGTGTTCTTTATTCTGAGGAACGTAAAGAATACAGTCATACAATGATGTCTTAAAAAGTTAAATGTTACCACCTGTTTTTATTTCATGGTGCAATATTATGACCAATTCGCAGTTGTAATATCTAATAATTTGGTGAACCAATCAGAAGTGAGAAATATGCTAAGAGTCTGGTTAGCCAGCTAGAAGTGAGAAATCGGCAATCTAACAATTTGGTGAGCCAGCCAGGAGTGAGAAATCTTATTCTGTCTTAATTCTAAACTAGTCTTGAACAAAAACTTGTTTACTATAGTAGTGTTGTATAAATCATGATAAGAAGTCCTCTTCCTAATAATAATAATAATAATAATAATAATAATAATAATAATAATAATAATGTGGTACATGATGGTTTACACTGCTTTTTTGAGAAGCGCTAAAATTTTCTCTACACTAATGAAAAAAAATCCAACAGAGAAAAAGCTCTGCAGACAAAGTCCACAGACAAACACACAAAAGTCCACAGTAAAACTTTTTACCTCTTCCTCTGAAAACCACACAGTTACTGTATTCTGCTCCTGGCATTTACAGCCACCCAACGTAAACATCCACCCTGCCTCTCACACACACACACACACCCCACCCCATACCCCCCATTCATCATAAAAACGGATGAACTGCCGCAGAGATGCCGTGACTCACTGGATGCAGAGCCTATTAATGCAGCACGTTGTGATTAGGTTAGGCTTTAACCGGCATCTCATAAACACCTCCAGAACCTGATAAGGGTAGCTGTCGCTCCGGGATGCCAGGGTTTTCCCCAACACTAAAAGGAAACAGTGGGAAAAGTCAACACAAGAGGTGTAACCATTCTTAGAGAGAGAGAGAGAGAGAGAGAGAGACAGAGAGAGAGAGACAGAGAGAGAGAAAGAAAGAGACCTGCACAAAAACTAGTAGCACTGACACCCTTTGTCCAAATCGACTGCATTCATACATACGTATCTAATTTTTTTTAATTACGCCCAGATGATGATGCATGCACCTCTAATCTCTAATAAGACATGAATGGGATATGAAAGGTCGGCGTGAGCAAGATAAATGGCTCCCATTATTTCGGCCCAATCTGAGAGAAGCCCTCTATATGTTCTCATTTGAATGATAATAAAATGCAGTATTGCCTCGTCCTGCTGGGCCACTTTCCCCATGATAAGCAGCCACACAAGGTAACCTTGTCCCGTACGCCAGCCTATTACCGCCAGCCAAAGCCTCCGAATTAAGGATGCTGCAAATAAATCACCATCCAGCAGCATGAGACAGTTATGACAGGACGTGACAAAGCTTTGGTTTCGTTTTCTTTTTCTCGTTCTTACAGAAAAAAAAGAAAAGAAAGAAACACGCATAATGAGAAGTACAGGATTACTGATTACAAATTACACAACTAAAGGCGTAATCAGCAATGTAATCTTTTCAATTGCTTTAAAAGTGTAATCTGATTACTTTTAGACTACTTCTGATGTAACAACTTTGTTTGGATTGTGCAGTACTTAATTCCTGTCATCACTTTATAGTAGATATTTGCAGAGATAAACAGCCGTTCCAGCACTGAGCATCGGAAATCTTTTGTACCTGTTCCTGGAAACAGCTTTCAGAATGTTGCAATCAGACTGGTAGGAAAACACTGCCACCCATTATAAGCATTTAGGAGCAAGATACAGTAGGAAGTAAGAAGATCTTGTGCTAATTAATTGATGAAAAATGTGTCTAGAGTCATTTCAGTCCGTTCATTTAAATGTACTTACTTACAAATGTACTGTCTGATTGTGCTGCCATGTAAGGCGAGAACAGCTAATGAGCCGCTGATTCATTCCAAAATCAACTCAAACACTGCACAAGAGAGGAATGAATATCGATCCGAACCAGCAGATTCGCTGATTCAAACACCAATCTGCTGAAAGAGAGAGGAGCAAATCTTGGTCATAAACCAATGATTCATTAATTCAAACAATGATTTGCTGAATGAGAGACGAGTCAATCTTGGTCAGAATCCAAAGATTCACTGATTCAAACACCGATCTGCTGAAAGAGAGAGGAGCAAATCTTGGTCATAAACCAATGATTCATTAATTCAAACAATGATTTGCTGAATGAGAGACGAGTCAATCTTGGTCAGAATCCAAAGATTCACTGATTCAAACACCGATCTGCTGAAAGAGAGAGGAGCAAATCTTGGTCATAAACCAATGATTCATTAATTCAAACAATGATTTGCTGAATGAGAGACGAGTCAATCTTGGTCAGAATCCAAAGATTCACTGATTCATATACCGATCCACTGAATGAGAGGGGAGCAAATCTTGGTCATAATCCAATGATTCATTAATTCAAACAATGATTTGCTGCATGAGAGACGAGTCAATCTTGGTCAGAATCCAAAGATTCACTGATTCACATACCGATCCACTGAATGAGAGGGGAGCAAATCTTGGTCATAATCCAATGATTCATTAATTCAAACAATGATTTGCTGCATGAGAGACGAGTCAATCTTGGTCAGAATCCAAAGATTCACTGATTCATATACTGATCCACTGAATGAGAGGGGAGCTAATCTTGGCCTTAACACACAGATTCATTGATTCAAATACTGAAAAGGATTGACTAAAATATTTGCTGATGCATGAATACCAGGTTGTGGTCATGACCAAATGATTCATTGATTCAAACAATGATATGCTGAATAAGAGAGAACTGAATCTCGGTCATGACACATTTGATAGTGATTTGATACTGTAGTGATTTGTTCAAAAAGTCTGAATCGTTCTCAAATGAATCATGTCCAACAAATTGCAGTATTGAACACCACCGATAATGCACAGCGCTTTTGTTAATCAAACACTGTTAACAGAAGTTGTAAAATGTCACTGGAATGGTGAGAGTGTGCAGAAACGACACGCCGCTGACTAATTAACCTTCCTGCACTTTGACCTTTCAATGCTGATTCTTCCTTGGTCACATAAGTGGATTTCCCCCAGCAATATAATTCATTATGCCCTTTAATAAGTCCCTGCATAAATCAAGTGTCTAGACTGAAATACTGCGTGTACAAAGCTGCGTGTTTCGGTTCTGCAGAGGCAAAGCCAATGTTTTTGTGTCTTACAGCATTTGTTACAGCTGTGTGTGTGTGTGTATGTGTGTGGATGGGGAATAGTCATTATCCTTCCTCTAGGTCCCAAATGAGGCGCATATTTTTAGAGTGCTCCTCGGAGGACAGGGATAGGGTGGCCATGCGGACATAAATAATAAATCAGGCCGTCCTCGTCTCAATTGAAAAGCAATGAAACGTGATAAACTGTTTCATCCGGCTTGCTTGATATTTGTAGCAGTCACTTTTGAGCTGACAGGCCTCCACTATATAAGTTACTGATGGCTCAGGAGAGCAGGTCCTCTGCGGTGCACACAGGCTCGGCATCGATACACTGCTGTAATTTAGTAATATGAGTTGGACATGGCTTGTGAGTCTCACAAACAGAACAATGTCTATTCATCTCCTGCGGGAGTGTTTTTATGCTGTGTTTATGACAACTGGGAACTTTCTACTTTCCCATATTAGAGCTGTTCAATGACCTCAACTGTTAAACACAAGACAAAAAGCAAGCTGGTGCCTGTTTGACTTTATTTAGTTTATAAAAGCACCCTAGAAAATCTGTTTGTTTAGTGGCTTTAAAAGTAGATGTGGTATGTAGAAATTGGTTAATCATAATTATAAGGTACACAGGGACTTGTATAGCCACATAAATACATTTAAAAAAACAAATATAATTAGTTAGCATGGTGAAGTTTTCTGTAAGATGTTTATTTATTATATATTGAAGGTTTTCCAAGTTTCAGCACTTTGTAAACTTCAAGATAAAGCTTGCAGATATATTGGTCGTGGCTGCTTGTTCAAACTGTTAGCTCACAGATTTCTTGCTCCTGGCTGGCTCACCAAATTGTTAAATCACAGATTTCTGGCTTCTGACTGGTTCACCAAACTGTTGGAAATCAGATTCCTAGCTGGCTCACCATAGTGTTAGATAGCAGATTCCGTGCTTCTGACTGACTTGTCAAACTGTTATATGTCAGAGTTCTTGGTTCTGACCACCTCACCAAATTGTTAGATCACAGATTTTTCACTTCTGACCGACTCCCCGAACTGTAAGATAGAAGATTTCCTGCCGCTGGCTGGCTCATCAAATTGTTAGATAGCGGAATATAAAATCATAAAATAGCATCACAGAATTTTAACTCCAAGAATACAGAATTTTCCTGGCCTTGTGTGCAATGTGCAGCATTGACGCTGAAATAGGAAATATTTTCCTGTAATTGTTCATACCTTACAATTTTGTACTAGAAAAAAATGATGGTTTTAACATTGTCTGGTAAATTCTTCCGAATCTTTAATAGAACTGAAGAAGGATCGGCTGTAACTGATTCGGTCGTGAATATTAAAAACCCACGCTTCAAAATTGCCAAATAATAAACAAAGCAAGTGTGTGAGAGGGAATACTGATTTTATAATTGCTCTAATAAGCATATCCATGGTTTTAATCTTGTGCATGCTTTGATTTTTTTTTGTAGTTTTATGTATTTTCAGTGCCATCTCATTGCTTTAAATAGTCCTAATTAAGATTCTTGGACAAAATCCAAAAACAAAGTTGCTTTTCTATAATTTTTTTAGGGATTTTGCATGGGATCTGGTTGCTTTTCTATATTTATCAGGCCCAGCACATTTTGTTTTAATTCCGAAACACATCCTAATTAATTATTTAAAATGGAATTTTTTTGCCTTTTTCAAATCAAAGCACAAGGTCAAAATAATGGCTAATTAAAGACTAATGTATTTCAATTGGTAACAGAGAAGAGCAATTAAAATGCTTTTCTTTTCTTTGACATATATTTTCCTTTTCCGAGCGGTCCATTTTCTAGCTTATTAGACTGTGTGTGTGTGTGTGTGTGTGTGTGTGAATGATTTGCTGTTCTACCTTTCATGTTCTCTGTAATGCGTGACTACTTTAATCTACACCACGGAAACTTTTCATTGTGCAAAAGAACAAACGCTGCATTTTGCTTTACAGCGCTCGACAAGTCGATTTATGGAATTGATGCCGTGCCACGTGTCCCGTAAATGGAATGTGTAGCGGTGTAACACGAAAGACAACAGTGTGCTTCTGCAAATGAAAAGTTTCTCCAGCTGACACGTACAGTAATTTTGAAGACAGATGTGCTGTTCAGTATGTGACAGAAAGGAGGGGTATTAGGTTGTGTATTTGCGTGTGTGTGTATGTGTGTGTGTGTGTGTGTGTGTGCTGCGCTAATGCATTCAAACAGAGTCGTTTGAGTGGGTGAGATTACAGCAAACTGTCAATTACCTTGGGGGAGACATGGCTGTGCTTTAAACACAGAAAAGCACGACACACAATGTCAGTTTGGTTTATCTAGCAGCTTGTTCCTCTTTTGTTCCTATCTAACACCCGAAACCAAATGGTACAAAAGTGAAGAATTTAATCAGAATCATGTGACTGTTTGAATTAGGGTCCAGTGGTTTGAATATGGAAATGGTTCAGATTTTTTTTTTGTTCTTTAATAGTTAATAAGAACTTGGAGATTCCTCACATTCCTCATGAAAATTGAATGTACACAATTTTCTCTTTGCCTGAGTTATATGTCATTTGTGTTTGAATTTTACTTTCTTATTGTAGGACTGGAGAGGCATGGCATTGTGGGAACTGCATACATATCTTCACTTGCTTAAAATATGCTGACAATTTCTGCAAAATATTTTTTCAATAACACCTACATTGGATTTTACCCACAATCCATTTTGTGATCCATATTGTGGCAGTCTTGAAGCAGACTTTGCATCATATATAGTGTTAAATTGCAGTTTTCTTCCTGAGTGGCTTCCTATACGGTTTGATCATACATTTACCACTCCTGGCTGGCTCGCCACATTGCTAGATCACAGATTTCACTCCTGTCTGGCTTACCAAATAGTTATATCATAAAAGTGTTGGAATAATTGCTTCAGCCAGGATCAGCAAACTGTTAGAGCTTTCTTGGTCTCCTAGCTGTTTCACTAAACTGCTAGCTTTAAGATTTCTTACTCCCTGCTGGCTTGATAAACTGACTTCTTCACTCAGCAATTAGATGGTAGGATTCTTACATGTGGATGGTTGCCAAACTGTTTGATTCCAGATTTACTGCTCCCAGTTGGCTCACCAAATTGGTAAAATCACATATGTATCACTCCTGGTTCACCAGACTGTTTGATTTCAGATTTATTGGTCCTGTCTGGCTCACTGCATTCTTAAGTCACAGACTGATTCCTGTCTTCTGACTAACTTGCCAAACTGTTAGCTCACAGATGTCGCAGTACAGCTGTTACTCATATGTAAACTCATATGATCTCTCCTTAAAAACAGTTACACAGCCATCCTAAATTGAAATTTACACACAATCCCAATTCATTTACAGCAAGTCTCTACTCATTTACAAATGAATGAATTTACAAATGAATCATTTCTCGAAGCTAATCTCTGCCGAGTCTCATTTTATCGATCCGCTCTCTTCCAAAAAAATTCTCTTCCATTAATCAGAATCTGACCTGAATCTTAAACACGAGACCGCAGGCTGGACTGCGCCGAGATTGATTCACTCTCAAAGGGAAAAAAGACAATATAGAGATACATTTACAGCCAACGATGGTTCCTTTTGAGCACATCAAAGCGCCGTTCCCCTCAGGACCTAATAGAGCGTCGCACCTGTTTCAATCTCCCAACTGCTGTTCTGATGTTTTCGAAAGCCTGCTGAGCTCAGTCACAGTCTTCATCCTGCTCTTGCCCTCCAGTCACAAACACACACACACATACACACTTACACACACATACAGTATCTCCTACTTTCTTTGCTTTGTCACACGTTCTAGCGGCTAGAGTATATCACAGGATCCTATGCAGCTGAGGGCAGAAATTTGCATCTCCCATGGCATTGGAATGGAACAAACGAAACTGAAGCTGTGTTTTAATTATTTATTGAACAAACAGAATTTTTTTTTAATGAAATGTGACTGTATCCAGCAGTATGACAATGACTTTACACCGACTTTTAATTGAATACTTTGATTCACATACCACATGCACGGTATAGTGTAAATGGAAAAAACTGCAATACTCATGCTGTGGAGTTATGGGAAAATTATCAGTCCCCAGGTGGTGTGATGAAGCAGTGTTATTGTTATCACCTTGATACCGATCCTAAACTCATACCACAGCAATTTGTTCATGATATAAAATATTTTTCCTTTTTATAAGACTTTTTATCCATTTATAGCTACAGTTAATGTTGAGAAACGTTCATGTTAATTCCTCTTCTCACTTATGCTATAGCAGCTATGTCATTCAATCACCAGAAAAAAATCTCAAAGATACAGAGGGCAAACTCCATTGTCCTGAAGATTACAGAACAAAATCACTGACACTGGAGACTCTATACATGGTGAGTGTCTGAACAAATAAACAAACAAATAAATAAATAAAGATAAAGATAAAGAAAGTAAATTAAAGATATACTGTTGATCACATCCAGATGCCAACCAAATGACTAAGCTGAGGGAAACAATAGCAGCCCATAATACAACAAGGAAGGGAGGAAGGCAGAGAAGGATGGAAGGAAGGAAGGAAGGTAGGGAGGGAGGGAGGGAGGTTAGGGTGGGAGGGAGGAAGGGACGGAGGAAGAAAGTGAGGGAGGGAGGGCGTAAGGGAGGGAGAGAGGGTTAGGAGGGCAGAACGGAGGGAGGGAGGGGGAGGGAGGGAGGAATGGAGGAAGGAAGGGAGGAAGGGAGAGAAGGAAGGAAGGAAGGAAGGTAAGGAGGGAAGGAAGGAAGGAAGGAACAGAGGGAGGGAGGTTAGGGAGGGAGGAAGGGACGGAGGGAGGGAGGGAGAAAGGGAGGGAGTGAGGGATGGAGGGGGGTTAGGGAGGGAGGGTGAAAGAAAGGAAGGGAGCTAATAAAAGATGATGTGGGAGCTAAGGAGGGAGGGAGGGAGGGAGGTAGGGGGGAAGGAAGGAAGGATGGATGGATGGATGGATTTCAGTCAGATTTCAACGTCAGTCAGAACTTACTTCAAAAGAATCAAATATGACTTTTCACATGGTAACTAACAAAGTAAATTTCTCACTAAACACCTGGTTCGGGCACCAAAAACATCACTCAAATGAGGTGTTAACTGACAGCTGTCTGGCGGCTCATGACGTCAAACTCGCTAGGTCTTTATATTGCATACAGCACCTCAGCTAGCCTTATTACATCACGATGAGCAGAAAGAAACCATGCTCTGTGCACTGCTTATGCGAGAGTTCTTCAGTTCTGAATGGGTTAGGGACTTAATTGCAAGCGAGCGGCGTCTCCCTGCAATTTGTTTACAGCTGAATGACCTTTAATGTTCCTCTTGTTAAATTCGACTCGCACAAACACCGCAGCAATTAGCCAGGGATTTCCACTAAGGCGATAATTGAGCGAGCTGGAGGAGTCGAACTGCGACCCTGCTGATTCAGAGCTGCTCTTACACGCACGTGAAGCGGATCGGGCCTCATTCTTCATAGCCGCTCGCTTACTGAAACGAGCGTGCTGGAAAAAGTGCAGGAGCTGAAAAGAAACCAAGCAAAACGGAGATTACGGCTGAGCGACTGGAATCTTTAAAGACACGTAAAGCAAGCCAAGTCAGCGACACGGCTTTGAGAGACGACACCGTGACCGTCAGACACCAGGAGTCTCACCTTCACAGTTTTCTAGTGTGTGTATGAGAGAGAGAGAGAGAGAGAGAGAGAGAAAGAGAGAGAGAGAGAGAGAGAGAGAGATTACCGAATTATTCCATAGTTACCATAGAGCCTCATGGAGCAGAAGCATTTTCTATAACATCAGCTCTGACTGCTCATTCGAATACAATATTGTTTCTATAGTAACGGCTAATTCACAGGGGGTTGTGTGTTTCCATCGAAAAATTGTGCATTGCGATGTTTCCTTCAAGAAGAGGTTTATTTAATATTTACCAAAAAAAAAGGAGTAACACGTAACAGTTAGTAAGCTAGTTTCTCTGTATCGCGACAATCTACTTTTATTTGTTGTCATAAATGAGAACAGGAATGATCTTGGACGTAACATAACAGAACAATTCAAAACGTAACAATAAACGGATAAAAAGTATGAGATTCCATTTTCACTGGTAAATTTGCTATAAATATATAACTTTTAGTAACATAAACGTTGCTATATCACACCGTTCCACCTTTGATTATGTTCCTGTAACAGCATGACCTGAAGTGATGAAGAGTTTGTAATAAATGTAAAAACATTAGATGTACTAGCGGGCAAACTTTTCATATCTGAAATATATATATATATATATATATATATATATATATATATATAAAAAAATAAATACATAGATAAATAATCTCACCCAAAAAGTCTATTTTTATTTATTTTTTGTCTGTTTTTCTTCCACTGTACTGAACTTACCACATAACTAAACTTTTGTAGCTTTGAGCATTGCTGCTGTCTGACACTCTTCTGTTATTTGCCCTCTCTATTGTCTTGTGTGTTGCTCTGTGATCTCGGAGACTTTATTACTCGGTATATGTGGACGGGATGGTGATCAAATATGACGTGACTTGTGCTCATAAGTCTGTGGGAGCGGGTTGGAGTCGTCTGATTTATCCTTCACACGGCTCTTTCTGTCGGAAAAGGATTATAATGCCATCAATGCTGCACTGGAGATTTGTTGGTTTTTTTGGGGGGTTTTTTGAGTAGGGCAAAAAATGCAGCAATGCAATTACAAAAAAAATTGTAACTAGCAACTAATGAAAAATATGGATCTAAATCATTCATTCTTCTCTTAGCCTTAAAATATGTGACGTGAAAGAGTTAAATCCGAAGCCACAAAACTAATGAGAGAATTGAAGAGTATTTATGATCCGATTAATTCTTCCGGAGGTGATTATGTTAATTTCTCTGTACTACAAAAGGGTCATAAATAAAAGTGAGGCGTTCATTAAGCCGGCAGCAGCGTAATGTATGGACGCAGAGGGTAATATCAGGTTTAGTTAGTATGCTATCACTATGATACATTATCTCCGGCTGTGTGCCTCGACCTGCTTTATTTAAAACGTGTCGGATGTAATGGGAAATCCCGTCCCGTGTTTTTTTTTTTTTTCCCGGCATCAACTACATCTTAGGAGCAGTGCGGCAAGAATAAGAGGAAACGATCGCCGCTGATGATGTTTCACATCACGGTTTCTATCAAATCACACTGAAGCAACAAATCAATGTTTCGGAAAGATTTTTCTTTCAGGATTGAGAGTAAAAAAAAAAAAGCTGTACTGTTTTTATTTTTATTACACTTACTTGTCACTAATGCTTCGAAGGAAAATTCATCAAGAATTAAATCCAGTTTAATTTCAAACTCAGAATCTAATCAGCAATCGCATGGATATTCAAAAGCATCCGATTTTTTCAATATTCAACAACCAGACCTAAAAAAAAACCCAACAAATTGACACACCGGAGACCTGCTGCTACGGGCGGCCATCTCCGTCATCTCCTTTTCACCATTCCTCCGCTTAGCTCTACCTCCCAGGTTCCTCTATGCCCAGAGGCGAAAAGCGCGTACACACAGGGCGACCGGTTTATAAACAAAGTCTGGTAATATAATATTTGCCTTCTGAATTATTGAACAGGGATTTTTATGAGTTTTTCCTCTCACGCTCCCACTTTAACGAATTCCTGCGTGGGATGCCTTTCAGAGTTTACTGACTCGTCTGCTGCTCAAATAATCCAAATATACCAACAGATGACTGGTATTTACATAAAGCGCTCGAGCGCTAACAAACGCGTGTCAGAGAATGTTTGCTTTTGCAATTTCTTACATTTTTTAAAAATTAAAAAAAGAAAAAAAAAACCTGATCAGATAGCGCTGAAACTTGCAAACAGATGAAGCTGTGATAAGAGTCAGAAAAAGAAAAGAAATTTTTAGGTTTCTATTTGAGGCTGGCCAGATGTTATGGCAATACGGAAAGTTAGGCGTATTCAGAATCAGGTTACGCACCGTATCTGATTCCTCCACTGCAAATTATGACCTGTGTTTAGTTCAGATTTTGCTTTGTGTGGTAGCAAACGTCAGTCTAAACCACTACAATAAACAACTGCTGAAGAATTAGTGTGGTTTTATTGTTATTTGTTTGAGGGAGCTTTCACATGAGAAATGTAATCAAATGAACCCATTTAAAAAATGTATGTAAACGGAGACTTATTGGTGTGAACGTGCAAATTGAGTGATTTATTGCAACTGCAAACACCAATCGTTTCACATTAAAGCCCTGAAAACAAATCCATAAATATAGATTATTAAATCCGGCCTTTTATTTGAAGCTCACAATAATTATACCTAATAATATTTGTTTTTCTCGCTCTCTTTTTCTGTCGAGTGACACATGCTACTCCTGACCCCTTCTGCTCTCCAGATCTGCCTGATCTGATCCATCCTGATGCCCTGCTTCTGCTTGGAGTTCTCGTCATTTGAAATCCACTCACTGCTGCTCAGGATGACCTCCAACATGGACATCCTGAACACACATGAGATCACTGGTACCTCTTAGAAACCATGAAGATAGCTTTAAGATAACTGCAATTGCTATGATAGCTTCAAGACTACAATTTGCCACGAACAGGTTTGAGCTCAAGTGTCCATCAGATGAACAGTTCAACAAGACTTCATGTAAAAACTAGAATCACTAGAATTCCAGGTTACGTGATTCACAGTTAGAAGGGAAATGATTTATATTCACAATTTCTGCTGCCGCCCAGCTGAGGATGAGGTTAAGTTTGGTTCCTTTTGAGGTTTCTTCCTCATATCATCTCAGGAAGTTTTTTCCTCACCACCACCTCTTGCTTTCTCATTAGGGATCATTTAAAATGGATAACCTAAATTTCTATAAATCTGCTTTGTGACAATGTCCATTGTTAAAAGCAGTTATTGAACTGAATGATAATTCTAGCCAAACATAATTAGCCATCCAATCAGGACAACAATAATGGTGCTCTGGAGTTAGTGTGTATATGGTTGTCGCTGCAGTGGCTAAGCTGCATTACTGGAAGATTTAACACAGTGTTTTTTTATTTGGTGTATTTCATGGAATGTGGTAATTCTTTTAGTTCGCTTTGGCCTATAAAACACTGACGCAGAAAACATTTCCGAAAGATTAATAAAGTCTGATATGTACGATCCGGCTCAGTTCTTTTTTCTCCACAAGTGTTAATATCCACACATCGTCTAATCAATATGTGTTTAAATATCACCTGTGTGTTCTATTATTCTTCACTAATCCATACAGCAGAAGACAGAAAATATTACAGAGGTCATACACACACACACACACACACACACAGGAAAAAGTGAAGTGGCTAGAAGATAGAACAGTATGTGGATAAGTGGGCGATAAAAGCAGTGTGTGAGAATGGAGAGAATGAGAGATGATATACCATCTATGACTCGGGCCTTAAATAAATCCCCACAAGGACGGTGGCACGAAGGTCTGGATGGACACACAATACAGAGGAAGCGACTAAACGTCCCCGATGGCTAATAAATCTCTGCTCCAAGACAGCACTTCTTACAAAAGCTTGGGTTTCTCTGGACTCTGGTCAACCCGGCTCCGTCCTGCAGTTGACGTCCCCCTGAGCATCCCTGCGGGACTCGATACAGCAAGACAACGAGATGCAGTTACGAGCTCCATTTCTTATTCATGTGATGAATCTCTGCTGAGACTTGAGGTCACCCAGAAGCACTGGTGGGGTGTTTTTTTTTTTTATTAGTTGCCCACAGGAGGGACATAGCAGGCCAGACAACTGAACACCTCCAGGAGGGGTAAGTAGGGCTCCAATCACCCAGATATAAATCTGCCCAAGCCAAAATGGCTCTTGAACTCAGTTCAGCATAAGAGATGGGCTTCAAAATATGTTGCATGCCTGAAAGGCTAAATATAAGTCACACACATTATGCATGACATACACCCAAAAAAAAAAAATAAACATTGTCTGTAGTAGAGAAGAAAGTTCAAATGGGAAATGTGGTGATGCATCGTGACATTATGTACAAAGTAACGAGTGAGTCATATTCTCCAACAACAATAACCTCAGACAGGCAAAGCCTTCGGTCACGGCAAGACGGACTCAGGGATTTGCGTGGCCCTCTATTGTTTTTGTCAATGAATCATTTTGTGTGTGTGTGTGTGTGTGTGTGAGTGATGATTACAGTGTGTGGTTGGATTACTGGGGCAACAGCTGTCTCATCTCAATCCCATTCCACTTTCTTCCCCCATGATGACGGCGGCCGCATCGGAAATGTGGTGAAAGAGCGGTCGACGGAGAGAAACGAATTTGACAGACGAGAAATGAAATGAAGTGAAAAATCAAAGTCACTTTCTATTCAGGTCTGGGATTGGTCCCTATATTGCCATGGGCCACTTTCGATTGGCATCACCAGCAGCAACAAGCCACAAATAATTCATGACTAATCTTGACCATATCGAATTGGACCGGAAATGCAATTTCACCACCCGGATCGCTAGGCATCTTTGAATTCCCATCATAAGTGATGGAATTCCAGGAGCTTTCAGAGCACCATTACGTCCATTCTTACAAATCTGGATGTGAGCGAGCATGACATCCAACAATCAAGGTAATCTGGATATGAGTCTTTGTTCCAGCCATGGTTTATATATTCCCAGAACCGCAAAAAGAAAAAAGCCACACAAATCTCAGCGGTCATGTCCAACTTGTAGTCGGTCGGAGAAAACAAGCAGGATGGATGAGTCCCTTCAAGATCCAGCCATTAGTTTTCATTAGTTCTGCGAGGGAGGAAGTTTTGGAGATTGATTGGCTACATTTGACCACGTTCAGTCCTGAGGGCCTCGCTGTGATAGCTGGCTTTGGACAGACAGAGCGATCAGCCCGCGTTCGTTTTCAACTCCCTGTCGTCATTTTTATTCATCTAATTTTCTCCATTGTCAAAAGCAAGCAGATGTGGCAAAGGCAAGGTAGCCGTTTCAGCTTGAAAGTCGGAGCCAAAAACCTCAGTCTCATGCCAAACACTTTTCGTTTGGCTGTTTATCAAAAACTAATAGAGTTTGACACAGATAGCCTCCTTCAATCCTGTTTTGAACGTATTGTCCTTTCTGTCCAGCATTGTTTTCGTCAAAAGACTACCATTTGTCCTTCAGCTCGCCTAGACGTGCTTGCTTCTGTGAGACGCGCAAAACAATCCGGATGATTAAAAACCTTCACAGATACACAAGCGTGTGTCATTCAGGAAATATCGTAGTCAGTAACTGGTGTTAAGGTTTGTTCCGTGGGTGGGAAAAATACAATAAATGCAATAAAAAGTACAATAAAAAAGATATACTCTGGCATTTAACCATGGCTCTTGTGTTATTTATTAGAATTGGGTATTTTATATCATGTCATTTTAGTCAAACATACAAAGCTTGCTAATCAGCCATGATAGGAGAGATATGTGTGGTTACAAATTCACTTTTTGTTTTGGTTCTCTGTGCCTTTGGCTTCGTCTCAGTCCCATAGAGAACCACTGGTTAGTTACCTGACTGTGTTCACCTCTTTTATGTTAGTTCTTGGTTAGTTTGCCTTTTGATATTCTGTCTCAACTCAGTGTTTTATTATACTTTTGTTATTGTTGTTGTTGTTGTTGTTTATGTCAGACGTCATGGTCGCGCCAGACTACAGCTCCCATAAGACACTGCATGTCAAACACCCACTGATCACATGACCAGAGCACCTCCTTGTGTCTAGGCTGATGTCTAGCCCAGTTATTTCTTTATATTTCACTTTGTTTCACTGTGAGTAAACTTTATTTTACCTGCACTACAACCCTTTCTCATCAGCTGAGCCTTGTTTCCAAGTTTCCCAGTTCTGTATTTTCCTAGGTTCTTGTTTTTTAACCATTTTTAAGTCAGGTAGTAAAATAAAATACTGTAGGTTATTGCAATATAGTCCAAAAAGTCCAATTCAGAGCGTATTAGCAAGAGCTGTTTTCTTGTTTTAGCTAGTTATTTGTTGCATAAAAAGTGTAAAAGTAGCTAGCTTGTTCTTTTTTGTAACTTTTGAGTGTTAGTTAGCTAGTTATGTTTTGCAAACAAGCTCATTAAAGTAGCTAGTTAAGTGTGTTTAGCCATCTAGGTACAGTGTTAAAATCGCTAGCAGGTTAAATTTTGCATAACAAATGACATTGTTAAAGCTGCCAGCTAGTTACGTTTTTTAAATTAGTGTGTTCAATTAGCTTGTTAAATTAGGTTGATTACTGTGCTTAAATTAGCTAGGTAGTTATGTTTTAAATTAGCCAGTTTGTTATGTTTTGTGATAGCTATCACAAGTTACACAGCATAGTACATAGCTATCTTTGCCAGTTTTGTGAATTAGTTTTGTACAGGTAAAATAGCTAGTTAGGTTTTTCTAGCTAATATCTGAAGTAGAATTTAAATCGAGTACACACTTTCATTTGAATACAGCTTCTCTGCACTTCTCTGTGGAGTAAAAGTTGTGTTTATTTTTGATAAGACTCAGATATATATAAAAATATTTATATAAAAATCTGATCCTAAATACAAACACATTTATGCCCATGCACCTTTCCCTTCGGCGTCGGAAACGCCTCCACGCTATCGATCACTTTTGCTTAATACTGGTTAAAAATCACTAAGGACAGAGTGCTTTTATTGACTGCTGCAATATTGATGTGAGGGAGGATATAAAATAGCCTGTGATCGCTTCGAATAAGACTTCCTGCGTTCGCTCATTACTCATTCCTGTTACGCTTCAAAATCTCCACCGTGGCAATCGTTCTTCCGTCCACGGCTGTTTTGTTTTGACATTGAGTCATTATTTTCTTGTTTACCCGGGCCAACACGATTGAAAATCGGTCATTTTGGGAATGCGAAGGTGTGATACTCTTTATCATATGCCCCAATCGTCACCCCTCGACATGAAAACCCACCCTGCGGTGATTAATCTGATCTCCACGACGTCGCCACGGTGCGCGAGCGCTCTGCGATCGACTTCCTTTTTTACGCTGAAAGGAGGAAAAAGTTGATGATTGCATTAACCTATTTAGGAAGACTCTGCAGTAGTCGCTGAGTTATTACGTAAAGGTTAGGCAGGGCAAGTGCATTTTTCAGTTTGTCTCGCTGCATATTTCCTTCAGCTTGTCCTTTTTTTGTTCTTTTTCTTCAGGCCCTGTATCTAAGAGATTTATTACACAGTAAGTAGATAAAGTCTTAAATCAAAGCAATGCCCATTCCTAACTGTCCTATACCCCAGTGATCTATTCGGCTTTCCCATTTGTTTAAACACATTTTCCGCTGTAATATTTTATAATTAATATCAGTTTATCTTTTGTAGGACTCCGTGGCATTGTGGCAGCTCTGAAACACTTTATTCTTTATTCATGTGTAATTTACAAGCGACGCATTACCATTTTTTTTTTCACGCACTGCATCACTTTTCACCTGTCTTCTAAATATTTCCTTGGATTTATGTCTTCATTTGTCATTCCTCAGCTTTGCCTGGGATTTTTCCACCACAGCGTCAAGAGAGGATTCAGAGCATTAGCAGGAGCGCAGGAGTCAGGCCGAGTCGCAGCTCTCTCTTCGTTTGTGTGTTCAACATGCTAGTTTCTTCATTTTGGTTCAGCCCAATTGGCATTCGTGGTGAGTCTCAGAGTCTCAAAACAGCATGTGGGACTAAACTAAACTCTCATTATGGCAATTTGTAAGCAGCGTTTGATGAACCGAGATATTCATCCTGGTGTAATGATGACTATCGTTTCTAGGCAGGATGACCTTAAAAAAAAGTTAGGAAAGAGAGAACTTTGGGTGCGAGTGCACAGTGTTTATCATGTTGCTCTTGTTGGGAAGTGATAATTATGGAAAAAAAATTGTAGTGAGGAAAAATATGGAAATAAATGACACAACCCAGTGACAGCACTTGAACATTTCCACTAGAAACGATTTACATTTTATTATAAAATGAATAGAGAATAAGAGTGTACCACTAACTCAGTCTCCTGTCTAGATAACGGAGCTCACAAATTATACCACAGCACTATTGAATTCTTGACTCAGATTGGTCAGAAGGTGTTGTAGTGTCTCTGTAGGGTCAGTTTCTCATGTACATACCCGAGTTTTGTTTTCATGTCTTCCAGAGAGAAAATGGAAAATTTGCTATAACAAAAACTTGTTTCACGAATGCTTGAAATTCAACTCTATGCAGAAAAAATTAAACCTTGCTCTGCTCCACATCAGACTGTGTTACACCACCCTGTTATATGTCTCTAAAATGGATTAATTTTGCTTTTACAAGCAAACCTTCCCCTTCCGTTTACGCAAACTACAACAAAATTGTAGCTAGCTAAATAACATAAACGTAGCACTACTATTAGCTACATATTAATATATAGTTTCATATGACGTAAAATACAGTCAGGGTGTGTTTAGTGCCCAAACTGGTAAGCTTTTTTCCACTCCCTGCTGTACATTGGCACTTTCTAATTCCGTGCTACAGCGACACCACGTTTTCAGTCAGATTAAAGAATTACATTCGCCCAAACAGTGCAGCTCTAAGTGTGCTACACTTACCCATAAACCTCCTCCTGTGTGTTGTGACAAGCTTCAAAACAGATGTATAAGGAAGCCTTGAGTTCATGTAAACAGTCAGCAATTAATTTTAGTTTGTTGTGTCGGATTAGTTTACGTCAGAGATCCTAGACAGACCTTGAAACTTCCCTTTACGTCGATATTCAACTCTCGTGTGTGTAGGTATCCTTTTGTTATCATTCAATTTTACTTCCATTATCAGGAGTTTTTAGGACTCAATGTGTTTTTTATCTCATTTCGCAGCCGTGTTATAATCGTCTTTAGAAAGGAGCCCAGTGCTTCACAGGATAATAAGCTCCTAGAGCAGAATTAAAGTCCACTTCTGCCGATATCATCACTTTGGGATTTGCTTCCTGACCTCAGGGTCTGCCATTATTTAAGAGAAATCATTAAGATGAATCATGATCTCATCCCTTGATATCTCTAGGTGCATGAGTACTGATTGTTCTGGTGGCATTGAATTAAACAAAGCAGCACTCCATCTCCCGAAATAGTCTGCCAGGTTTGGATACGCCTACTCAGAAGCGGATGAGCGTCTTCATTTTCCATGTTGTAGAATAACACGGTTTCAAAATAAAGATCTCAAAACCGTGCAATCGCATAGATCAATGTATGTCGAAAACAAATCAAAACGTCCTTATAAATCAGATCCTTCAAAGACGCCAGGATGACAGCTTTGCAACACTTGGCGCTCCCTCGGCAGCTTCACGAGGAGCCGCCTGGGACGCTTTTCTCGACACTCTTAAAGATGTTCACACATGCTGAGCTGCCACCTTGCCATCGCTGTCTTGCCTTTGCACCCACTACTAGAAGCTCAGACTTGTTTTCTTTGTTTATTTGCAAATTACTTGATATATTCACACTGATTCTATAATAGAACCTTATATATATATACACTTATACTATATACATTATATATATATATATATATATATATATATATATATATATATATATGAAGAGGAAAGGACCTACACTAGAGCCTTGTGGAATTCCACATAAAACAAGTTTGTTTAATTTAAACTACAAGCTAGTACAAGAGCATGTATCTGATCAGTTAATTAGTAGGCAAGCAATACAGGATAGCATAAATTTTTTTTTATTTGAAAATTACCTATTTACTTACCTATTAGTTACACATTCACACTGATTCTAGAAAGGAATCTCATCATTATGTCTAGGTTTGTATATATACCGTATATACAAGTACATGTATATAATATGGGGCTTACAGTGGAGCCTTGTGGGACTCCACATAAAATATTTAAATTACAAGCTGATACACAAGCTAGCATATGATCGGTTTAATTAGCAAGCGAGTTGTTCAGGATAGCAGGTGAACAAGTGCTATAGGTGTAGAGATGTTCCTAGGCAATAAAAAGTTATGAAGGTTGAAATGACACATTCAGGATGTACTTCGATAGAAATAAACTCTCATCCAACACCACTTATATTGAGAGGATTCTTTTTCTTTCTCTGGTTATTAGCTACCTTGACAATATTCCATTACCTGGGCTGGTACAGGTTGTGCAATGAAAAATATATCATTATTTTTGATGAAAACTTGAGAAAAGAAAGCTTGGAAATGGTTTAATTGCTAATGTATGATAAATCAAGGTCTTTTTTCTTAGTACTGCACAAGCGTCAGTTTGAAAGCAAGAATGCACATAATTCAGTATATCACAAGGCATTAGCTGCTGTATTTTGCTGCTCTATACGATAACTGTTTATAATGGTAAGGATTTCATATAGAAAAATGCATTCAGTCAGATGAGCGAATGTGTTAGCTGGTGTTGTAATGATACGATAAACCTTTATTCTCTCTTCATTATTTCTAAATTAGACATGATGTACAATCAAAAGCAATATGTCTAAGGATATTTACAGCTATGCTGCATATAATCTACGCTGATTTTTTTTTTTTTTTTTTACATCTCTGTCTAATGGGAGGACGAGGGAATTGGCTGGAGATTGAAATCGTTCCAACATAAAATAAAAATAAAATTAGAAACAAAAAATAATCTAAAAATGAAAAGAAAAAAAAAGAAATTATACAAACAAAAATATTAAAAGACAAACAAAAATTAAATAATTTTAAATCATTTAAAAAAAATTAAAAAATCATTTTCAAAAATCAAACATTTGTGTTAATATGTTGTGTTATTATGTTGTGTTATGCCTTTTAGTCTTACATAAGCAACAATTTGCCATTGTTGTCTAACCTTTTACATTCTATTATAGATTCTATTATATTTAGATTTATTTATATTTATATTTATATTTAGAAATAAAAACAATGTTTACTTTATGTGTACTTATGCATATATGACTCTATTCAATCCAACAACAAAAAAATAGTTACATTTACTTTCCATCACTAGAGGTTAATCCTGGTTGTAAAGCTTTTGTATCTCTGTATTTCTGTTTTATTTCTTTGCATCAGTGTTATAGTCTCTATATTTCTACTCTGTGATACCTTCCCTCTTGCCATGTGGAGGTTGTTGATGATGTCACTGTCTGCTGTATTTGGGATTTTTCTTCACAGCTCTCACATTATTTCTGCCATCAACCGCTGCTGTTTTCCTCATCCAACCTGTTCGATGTCTGGTTATTAGTACACCCTAGTGGTTTCTTTCTTTTTCAGAACATTCCAAATTGTTATTTTGGCTATGCTCAATGCTTGTGCAAGAGCTTTGATTGATTTTTTTTTTTCAGCTTCAGAATGGGTTGCATTTCTCCAGTATACACTCTTTTTAATTTTCTGGTCTTCATTTTGTTTTTAACAACAAACACAGTTTACACAGGAGAAAACCGAGACATTCAAAGTTGTTAATTGCCCAATTAATCAATCAATCGAACAGGGCATACCTGGGCAACAGGGTGTTCCAGTAGTTCTTGATGGCATTAAAAATCTGTGATGTAAATATTACATCACAGACATAAACATCAGGAAAAGAAAGTTGAAATGTTGATCTATGGTCCCATATTCATCTTTTGATCCCAAACCCAGTTTTGTCTTCCTTGGCCTTGCCATTCTGGATTCAAAAGGAATCCTTGAGCACTAAAATTTGTTCATTTAAAATGACAATAATATTATACTACAATATATTATATAACTAATTATCAATAGCTTCATGAATATCACTTAAAATGAAAAAGAAACATCCTACGCAACTCATCAGACCACTCCCGAAGACAAGAAGTTGCTATAAAATTAAGATATAAAAACGCCTTTTTTTGAACTGCCTGTAACTTATGACCCGGAAGACAACAACAGCCGGGAGGAAACTTTGTGGTGCCATCACAGAGCACTGGAGTCAATGTGGGTGATGCAATCCCCCCCCCCCTCTGGTAGGGAATTACTCATCCTCACACCATCATACATCTTTCCCTTTATGGTCGACCAGTTTCCTCCTGCACAAAGGACACCTACCATCTATTCTCATTTTGAGTTCACTTCAAGAGTTACAGCCCTCTTTAGTGAGCTGTAGCCACCTCAGGCATCAATAGAGTGAGACATCTCAGCTGTCTTTGGGCTGTGAAGCTCCCAGAAACTGATTCTCATTTTGGCGTTTAGCGGCAACCCATCAATTCTAGTGCAATTTGTCAAGGAAAGTGAGCTGATCAGTCTTGATCAGTCATAGATTTAATGTTTATCAACACCATCTCAAGATGCAAGGAAATTGAAGGTAACTATAATGAAAAGTTTAAGTTAGCGTTGCTGCCTTGCAACTTCAGAGACCCCGGATTGACCCCATGCTTGGGTTACTGTCTGCCATGGGTTGTCCAGTAGATTGGCTATTTTAAATTGCTCCTATGTTTGAATGCATGTGCCCTGGGGTCCAACCCACTGTCTTTTGCTTTCTTGCACCATTATATAAGCTCCAGATACACCAGTGTAAATAGTTACTGATTACATGAACTCCAATTTACTTACCAGTTAACCCTTTAAAAATTCCATCTCATCATGATTTGCATGTGGTGGCGGTCTGGGAGAACCCATCGCTTGTTAAACCAAGCCTCAATTCCACCATAATACATCTAAGAAATGTATTGTTGTACATCTAACACCATGTGGTCTCGGACTAGGCTTGTTTCTTGGGTTATCTCTGCTCATTACGTTCCCAGAAATTTGAGGGTTTGTGAAATCTCCAGATGATATGGTTTAGCTCAGTATCCTTTCTAAGCCTGGAAGAAGCAAGAAATGAATTCTACCACAATACGGGTTGGGAAATGTCTTATTCCTTTAAAAATGTAGCCATTTAGAGTCAAATAGTGTTGGAGGTTCATCCAATTTCATTAACTTTAACTTTCAGTCTGCTTTATCTCGGATCCATCCATCCATCTATACCCACTTTATTCCTAATTAGGGTCATGGGGATCTGCTGGAGCCTATCCCACACATTGGGCAAAAGGCAGGGGTACACCCTGGACAGGTCACCAGTCCATCACAGGGCCACACATATAGACAGACAACCACACACACTCACGGGCAATTTAGAATTACCAAACATGTACATGTTTTTGGAGTAAACCCACACAGGCACATGGGGGAAGGACATGCAAACTCCACACAGAAAGGCGGGATTCGAACCCAGGACCTTCTTGCTGTGAGGCAACAGTGCTAACCACTAAGCCACCAAGCCACCCTGCTGCCCATCTCTGATTCAGAAAGTGAAAGTCAAATTTCTTTATGTTCCATGGCGACATGGGTTTCCCCATCCTGGCTCACTACTCACACTCAAGTAAAATTCTGTTCCCGTTCCTGAAATTTCTGGATTACAAAGTTCAGGGATAAAGGAAGAACTAAATTTGACCATGTGACCATGTGGTTCTTAACAGTGGTGCAGGAACAGTCTTAGTTCCAAAGATTTCTACCAAAATTCTGCCAAATATGACTAGAAACATGGGTCATTTTTTTCAGCCTGGCTGTTTGTAGTTGACATTAAGTCAAAGATTTTAAATCGAACCTGTCACAGAGTTTGATGTTCACACAATACCAACCACTACGACCAACTAGTGCTGAAAATGACTTTTTTTCCACTCACGCTTTAACCTTGGAAAGCCAATGTAATCTCAGAGAGAAGTGTTCTTGAGTATAGATCAACAGAGGCGCACTTTGTTGTTTAATATCCGGCCCTAAACAGCTTCTGATATCTTCCAAACGCTCATCATATCAAAACAAACACACCTAGGGTGATGATAAATATGGAACAGCCATACTTAAAAAAAAAAAAAAAAACAGCCCTCCTAAGGTCCTGTTTGCATGACTGGTTACGCTTCACTTCATCTTGCCTGCATTTTGAGGGGATGTTTTTTAAACACTCTTTATCTCTTTTGCTTTTTCACCCTCTCTCTCTCTCTCTCTCTCTCTCTCTCTGTAGTGCTGTGCTGTTTAATTCATCCTGACCCTGCCTTCACAACAGGACACCATGAAAACAAACAAGTCCCTCTAATATCCTTGAATTAGTCAGTGGGAGAAACACGTTCCACCTCCGCCACACCATCTATCCATTTTTTATGACATTAATATTAAATATTGGTCTCAGCTGAATTAATTTTCTTTCCTCAAGAAAGTAATAAGCAATTCTTGCACAGAAAAGACAGCTTGTAGGTTGTGCACTTTCACAAAAAGAGCAAAACTCATAGTTCTTGCCGAAACAAATAAGGACCAGTGAGCTGGAAAACGAGCCAGGCCGAGGTTAAGCGGGAAGCCTTCTTAAGGAGAGATGTGGGGGAATTACAAATAAAATATGAATGCTCGGGCAAAAACAGACCTCTATGATATCACGTACCTGCATTAATCCACTTAGACTGAATAAAAGAAAATAAATAATTAAATCCATACGAGCAATTCAGAACTAATAGCCTACTCTTGCAAATGGCTTCTCAGTGCTAATCTAAAATTCGTTTGAAACCATTTCTGGTTTAAAAAGAAATAGGAAAATGGCCATTTGACTGTCAAGCCAAAGCACATCAGTATCTTTCTCCAGCAATCTCAGTTCTAAGGAACCTTCCACTTTATGGCTGCCATCTAAATTGCAAACAACTGGCACAATCAAAGAGGAAAATGGCCATTTCCTGCAAACCGGGCACTGTGACCATCCTCATCTGATAGCTGCTGTTACAGTACAATGATTCAGCATTGGTGGAAATGAAAAATTGACCAAACAAAAGGCTTTAGAATAAGTCAACATGACCAGTGGAGCATGTGAGCAGTGAACCTTCCGAAGGGTTAGGCCAGAAACAGTCTCGAGGATAGTTTTAGATTATCTATTGGATGGATTTAAGGGCTTTTAACAGGTGTATCTACCATATTGGTGCACTTTAAAGCATGCTATAATGGCCTGAGGTTCAGCCCTGGCTCTGGACAACTTATTGGCCCCCATCTACCTCATCCATCAATTGACAGGAGCAACCACTTGGCAGATATCATTTGGGTGATGGATCATTCTCAGCACGGTAACGTTTTTTCACCGGTGAGAACCAGGTAATCCCATTGATTTGTGTTTTATTTCTGCATTTTTGCCTCCACATATGACAGAAATTAAATTTTCTGAAAAAGCAATGGGATAGGATGGGCAGTCCACTGGTTATATTTCTTGCTCTTTGGGGGGGGGCAGATGAAAAAGCATTCTTTGATTTATTCCTATGTTAAAAAAAAAAAAGGAAGCACCAAGTCCAAGGACAAAACCCAAAGAACCAAACCAATGAGGAACCCTGTTCAGTCCAGCTCAGTGCACTTCCTCCACAGAAGACGTCTTAAATTCTAGTCATCTGCTCATTTCCTGTTTCAGGTTTACTTTCTGTTTTTTTCACACTATAAAGCACATGTAATGCAAAAAGTACAAAGCAAAGTCTTGACCTTCTCTTGAGTTTTGTCCTCTCTATGGCATGCTTTCCTGTTTGCCTTATGTAGGCATTGCCTCTTGGTTTGATGTTGGATGTCTTCGGGCCACTACAAGCTTTCTAAAATTCCGATTTTCTCCACAAACGGATACTAACTACACTGCTAAGCCTGGCTGTTTACAATTGCTCAACCGAATACATCATAGACTCATTGTTTTCTGACTTTTACGTTCCTGGTCTCCAGTGCAAATCTCTAGCGCAAATTACAAACGCACCATGCTGTGGTGAGAACATCTCGTAATTGTGCCAGGATTTATGGAACGTGTAAACTGGATTCTGGCTAAAAGTTCAGTTTATGCAACATGTTGCCTGTGTTGTAATAACACCTCACAGCCCTAAGAGCCACAAAAAAAACGAAGAAAATTTTTTCTCCTTACTGCTGTCTCTATCCGTTCTTCTGACAACAGCATGTACCGACGGCCCGAAATGCATCATGTTTAATTATGCACTGGCTGTCAAACCTTCTAGCAGTAAGTATTACCGTATAATTGAAGAATGCAGAAAGCAGAGCTGGATTTACACCAGGCCTTGTCTCGGAAAACGTAGGGGGAAAAAAATCATAGTAGTGATGGATATTCTGCAGAAATGCATTCAGCCACTGTGTAAGCACGGAGGTGGAATACATTTCTCAAGGTGACTGCAGTTTTTTTTTTTTTAAAAAAAGCAATTGTTTGCTTCCTATAAATGTACAAGCTCCATTAATGTTTTTTGAGCTCCAACCTTGTCCATGCCTCTTCATTATGTTTAGAAATCATGATCTTGGGTATTTATCTGTAAGCGTAACACATTGACCAGCCTTTTCTGGTCAAATCATTTTTTTTTTTATAATATCTTAATAAACAGGATGATTAGATGCAGTCTGATAGAAATCTGGTTTATTAACCTTTTACTACTGTGATTAGCGATTTGTCAACATGATTGACTACAGAATGAAAAGTCGTGCTTTTTATCTGTTTATGGTTACATTTCATGGTGTGGATCCACAAAACCTGATAACAGGTTAGTTCCTGTTATCACTTAGCTAATTTGTTTAAACAAAGAATAATCGTAGCTTGTGATGTTACCAAGAAAACATCCTGACTGTTTCAAAGCACTGGCACTGGAGACTCCTTACAACAAAACAAAATCTTTGCCATATTAATGATGATGTTTTTCTTTCCAGGAGTTTTTTTTTTTATTATTATTATTAGCTTTTTATTGTCATAAGCGCAATGATACATAAGGAATGAATTTGCCCTTTATGACATTGTCATTGTCATGGAAGCAATCCCAAAATAAACAGACATGCCCATTATTTCCCCTTGCCTCACTCCCCCGTGTTTTACAGAAGGCTTGGCCTGTCACCTGCCTCTCCTGCACCAGTGTTAAAGCTTTAGCATGTCACTGGCATTATCAGCCTCTAACAACAGCCTGTCACAGCTTAACCAGTCCAGCCGTAAATCATGCATCGCTAGCAGCCGAGCCCACGTTGTTTGCTAAAGTTTCACGTGTTTGGGGGGGGAAGGGCCAAAAAGTGATTGGCAGTTTTTCCCATCATGAATTTTAAGCCGAAGTGAAGACGCAGCTCAGAGCACACAAGTGCATGCTGCTGTTGTTCCTGCTCTAACACACCTGTTTCAGCTCAGCACACACTTGCTCATTAGCCAACGAGTTGAATCAGGTGTGTTTGAGCAGGAAAAACTGTATGCTATGGAGATCTTCCAGAAAACGGGGATGGATGGATGGATGGATGGATGGATGGATTTTTTATTTGTAGAATATAATTTTTTATTTGTAGAATATAAGAAGACAATGAGGTGATTTTGTTGATTTACTGATTCATTTTTTATTCAAATTAAAATACACAGACAGACAGACAGACAGACAGACAGATAGATAGATAGATAGATAGATAGATAGATAGATAGATAGATAGATTCATTATGAATTCATAATTACTTTTTTTAACCACTCATTTATTAATAGATCAATTAAAAAAAAGAAAGAAAACAGACAGATAATTAATTAATGAAATGATCTACAACATTAATGCACAGTAGAGCAGTGATGTAAGTGATATTCAGCACAGACAGTCCAGCTAGTTTATAACATTGATTTTTTTTTTTTTTTTTTTTGGGTGACAAAGACCTGTACAACATTTTCTTTCTTTTTTTTTTTTATCTGCCAATAATTTACAGCCCTGGTTTGAATGTGAGGATTGAACTGTGCGTCACTGGAGGTTAAAAAGGGCAGAACATGCTTTTAAAAATGAAAGAAGTCCAATCTGATGTGCCTTTGTTGCCGTAATTGACTGATTGGACTGTTATTTTGCTAATTCATCTAATTTTGGGAGTCCAGGTGCTCCCATGTGCTCTCTTTCTCTCTCTCTCTCTCTCTCTCTCTCTCTCTCACACACACACACACCTAACTGCTGATAGTCGTAAGCCTTGTTTTTCAGGCCTGTTGTCCGGGAAACGGCTCCTTGTTTGGACGTGTCGTCAAGGAAACAAAGCGGGGGGAAAATCTGCGGATTGAAATCATATTTTTAGAAAATCAATCCTCAGGATGCAGCACACGGTACATTGGAAGCGCTGAAAGACCTCCACATCAGGCTGGCTTGGTAATTGGAGAGAACGATGTGCTGCATTATTTAGCCGACATTAAATCAACCACTGGCCTGATCCCAATGTGAAAATTTTCTAATGAGACCAGTGACACGTGTGACATTGCTTTCATATAAAATAATAATATAACAATACCTTACCACACACACACTAATAAACATCATATTTGCAAAAGCACACTTAATTGTTATGGGAAAAGTCTGAACTGATTTCATGAGCATTAGTACTTGTTTGTTTTGCTCCAGCAGGAAAGGCTTTCAGTGAGGATAGAAATGACCTTCCATTGTATTTGCTCCTCTGAGATGAAAACTTCCAGCGTGTTTGTTGTTGAAGAGGAGCAGACAAGCATCGCCCAGTAGAACAGCCAAAACTTGTCTCATTGTGAGTCCAAACTCCATAGCTCTTTATGTTTCTGTCAGCACACCCACACTGGAGTTCACAGCTCAGGCGTCCACATCACAGAAATACAGTGGACATAGGGTTAAGTGTGTGTGTGTGTGTGTGTGTCATACACCTTGAGATGATACCTTCTACATCTCAATTCATAAAATGTGAAAACAAGCAATAATTCGATAGTGTTATTTTGTGCTGTTGTGATGTATTATGATGCAGTTGATCATCTTTAATATTGTCTTTGATCATTGTTAAAGAAAAAAGTGTTAGCTTTAAGGATTGTAAGGCCACGCCTTCATCACTCTCACTGACATACACATAGGTCTAGGACTGAGAGGCCACACCTCCTTCACTTAGTCACATTAAACTTATAGGCACAAAGGCCTAAGCCACCAGTTCTAGATCTAGGCCACACCTCCTGAGGCTTACAGTTTCTTTACTGGGACTGGCAGGTATAAGCCACTTCTCCTAAAATTAGACTGACAGGAACATAGGCCTAAACCACGCCTCTTTTACTGGGTATAATGGGTACAGAAGCAACATGTTCTTCATTAAGGTCACAAAAGCCACACCTACTTTACTCGGACTGACACACACATAGGCTTAAGCCACACCTCCTTTACTGGGACTGACACACACATAAGCTTAAGCCACACCTCCTTTACAGGGACTGACACACACATAGGCTTAAGCCACACCTCCTTTACTGTGACTGACAGACACATAGGCTTAAGCCACATCTCCTTTACTGGGACTAGATAAACCCATAGGCTTAAGCCACACCTCCTTTACTGGGATTGACACACACATGGGCTTAAGCCACACCTCCTTTACTGTGACTGACAGACACATAGGCTTAAGCCACGTCTCCTTTACTGGGACTAGACAAACACATAGGCTTAAGCAACACCTCCTTTACTGTGACTGACACACACATAGGCTTAAGCCACACCTCCTTTATTGGTACTGGTAGCCACATAATCCTAGGGAACATCCTATTTTACTAGGACTGATGGGCAAATAAGCTTAAGCCACATGTCCTTTACTGGGAGCCACACCTCTCGTACTGGGACTGATGGATATTATTTAAACATTTTCATATATACTAAACCTTGTTATCACACAGAATCTGTTCAGACACTGATCACTAAATAACTTAAAAACTGGTTTATCTGCAGTGAAAACATTAATGTCAGTGCACCAATTAAAATGAGTGAATCTTTTGATAGCCTGTGTATCATCCTGAATGCGTGACTGTATAAGTCAGTCTGCACGTCACAATTAGAATGCGATTACTCAGAGATCTGCACTGACATGCTTTTGCCATTCGTTTTCTTTTCCCTGTAAAGCTTGTACAAGCAGCCTCATTTTAGCATGGACGTTTCCAGAGAACGTCTTTCGCACAGCATTAGAGGCAATGATGAAAAATATGACAACTTCACAAAGCGTCTCGAGCGGCGCAACCAGCCGGCTGACGGAATCACTGTGCAAAACTTCATTTAGGAGGATAATTGGCATTCACTAGCCGATAGATTGCAACCTTTCAGTGGAGGCTCGTTGAAGACAGGTGATTATGGCGGCCTGTCGTAATGGAATCTAGTTCTTGGGTTTTTTTTTTTTTATTGTTCAGCATCCTGCTTAGCCAAACATGCACACTCAAATGAGCACATGCAGGCATCAGGGACGAAGTCGGTGGGGCCATCAGGGGGTTATTTTAGAGATTTGGTAAATACTTAGTGCTTCATTTCACATTCATTCTGCAGACAGCTGGCATTGGCACCTTCCTATAATGAAGAGTTCATCTTTGGAAGGAGTCTCCAGTGTGAGACCTTTGTTACGGCCCGAAATGAAGCTGTAACTGGAAATATTCTGGAAAATTCTTCAGGATAGAGGAGTACACTTTCTAGTTTCCTGGTAACATGACAAGCTGCATTTTAGTCTTATTTTATTCAAGAGAAAGAAAAACAGAGACCAAGAAACTAACTTGTATCAGAGATGTTCTAGACTGTTCTACGTAGCTATAAATGGATAAAAATAATGACGTGACGTGAATAATGATAATTCTATCATTAATCATTTTAGTGTTCATTTTCTTCAAAAATTGCAATTAGTATAGTATTAGTATAGCAATTAGTATATATATATATATATATATAGAGAGAGAGAGAGAGAGAGAGAGAGAGACCACTGACACTGGAGACTCCTTACATAATAAACATTAAATAAACAGAAACCTTCACAATATCAACAATTATAACTGTCTTGTTAAATTATGTTTATTATTACTCTTATGTAACGCCGTGTGATTGAGGCGTTACTATGGAAACGGTAACCAATCAGGACGAGTGTATCAGTTACAGAAAAACAAATCCACATTTTCTGCTCAGTGAATTCTCATGTATTTCTAAACCCCTCTGTGACATGGACCTGTAATTTACTGCAAGGGTGTTTCTTATATTCTTGCCCTTTTTTAATAACACCAGGCCTCTCTCTCTCTTTCTCTCTCTGTCTCTCTCTCTCTGTGTATTCTCTGCCAGGCAACTGCCAGGCCAGCATTTGGTATTTGCGGCTCTCATTAAGAGAACGGGAGGGAGGCTGTTCTAAAGGCTTCACCACCTTATTAGTGGAGATGTTTTTATTACGTCCTTTTTTAATGAGGCGGAATACAGAAGCCCACTTTGCTCGTCTGGGTTTATTTGGGATGCTAATGGGCAAAATGATGTAGCTGGAGGCTGAAACCAGAGCTAATAAATAAATAAATAAGAGATGAATCAATGGAGATATCAATCATTCAAATAAATATGATGCATTTCCTTTAAAGGGCTTTCAAAATGTCTACTTTTGAAGCTTAATCGATGAACTTGAGATGCACTGTATATTTTTTATTTCGATATATATATATATATATATATATATATATATATATATATATATATATATATATATATACGCATAAACTGTAGCTAATCAAAGAAGATAAAAGCAAAATAAATTAAACTTGACTTTTTTTCAACAAAATTATAAAAAAATTTTATATTGTTTTCTCTTCTTCTGAAAAATAAGTCAACATGTTTAATAGTATATGGATGTGTTAAGAATTTGGCTAGCTAGCAAGCAGAGAAATTGCCCTAACTAGCAAGCAGAGAGATTAGGGTAACTAGCAAGCAGAGAAATTTGGCTAACTAGCAAGCAGAGAAATTTAGCTAGATAGCATACAGGTAGGCTAACTAGCAAGCAAAGAAGTTTGAATAACTAGCATGCAGAAGAATTACTTTAACTAGCAAGCAGAGAACTTAGGCAAGCAAGCAAAGAAAATAAGTTATGCTAACAGAACAAGTGGAGAAATTCAGCTACTTCCGCTGTGGAACATTTTCTTCCCGCAAACTGCTGCTGTTGTTGTTTTTCTAGATAAAATCAAGCCACATAACACGCACACTTCAACTATAACAGCGCTCTAATCAGCTAACTAGCCTAAGTCAAGATGATTTGAGCTCCTTGTATGGGATATCACCTCCCAGTGAAAATAAAAATGGCCCGTTGTCAGATTCAGTCACATCGCAAAATTTCATTAGAACCAGACATTTTCAATTCAACATGTCCACCATGTCCTTCATGTTTGTTTTGCTCTCTTGTCACCCGACTGATGGTCGTGAGGTTTAAATCAGACAGGACTCAACCTCGCTTTCAGCTTTAAGGATTCATTTACACTTTCAAAGCTGGAACGGAACCAAATGGAACCTTCCGGGTTTTTCCATCGACCACAATGTATCCCCTGTATGAAGTCAGACATTTTTCAGGATGATAGTACGCAATATGAGATGTACACCTTGTTTTCTTAATGGATGTTTCCTGTCTCATGTGACACTGACTCCATTATTTTTTTTATATCTTGGCATCTTGCTGAGAAGGGAAATTTATCAGATTTATACCGAGTTACAGAATGTTTTTTTGACTAATTTGGTACTCACTATCTAGTGGAAAAATACCAGTAGTTTGATTGGTACTTTGAGGATCATGATGATGATGTAGTATGTCTGGAACTTTTGTAAGAAAAGTATAAAAGGACATTGTGCTTAGCTTCAGGCATGTGCAATTTAAAATCTGATGTTGATCTCTCTCTCTCTCTCTCTCTCTCTCTCTCGCTCTCTCTCTCTCTCTGTCTTCTTGATCCCCATCATTCAACGGGCTCACCCGACTTTCCTTACTTGCATCATCAAGCATAATAGAATATATAATGCAATAAAAAGTCCATTACTAAAATGCAGAATAACAGCTTTTGCGCTAATAAAATACAATAAGTATAGCTCGTTGTGTCAGTAAGCCCTGAGGTCTGCAGAATGAAATAAAAATCTTATATCATAAACTAAATCATGATTGCTCTTCTTTTTCTTTTATGAGATCTGTTCTGTAAAGTAGTGTCATAAACGTGAGACGATGTCAGGTTCAGGCATTGACTATAGACTATTTTGACAAAGTGGTGGTGTGTTGCTGAACTTTGCCGCTGGTAAACGTTCTGATAAATGTAGGCCATGTGGAAACCGTCGGCTCAGACTTAGAAGAGCAAAGACGGATTTCAGCGCATTGATGCTAAGCAGGTTGGATCCGAACAACAGTAAACAGTATGTTAATAAAATAATAACAATTCAAGTTGGTTTTAGAAACAACTAATTATTGTCTAATGATCTGTTAGTGAAATGTTTATCTTTATGGATGAATCTGATTAGCTTCTGTTTTACGATTATCTTAAGCTAGCAAACAGCCAGCTAACCAGCTACTAACTCAGCCGGTTTCAATTTCGAGTGTTGTATAAACCTTCTCATCCGTTTTGCTCTTTTATTTCAATTAAAAGTTGACTAGCTTAGCTCAAGCACCATGTTGTTAGTTAAGCTAGCATGCCATTTGCTATAGCATGCTAGCTAGCGCCTGTATGTAAATAATCCTGACTGGGTCTGAAGTTTGTTGTCTCCGCTATGTTGTCTTCTATGCCGGATTTCTCATTAGCATGACGATGAACGTCGGAAAAGAAAGTGAGAAAATATACTTTGGCTCTAGGTGTTTTTTTTGAAGCTGCTAAGCATCAAACCTTACAAGCGCCTCTTGTTTGTTTTATTTTTTTAATTAAACGCCAATTTAACTGCGCTAACAAATATAATGTCACCCTTTAACTCCAGGAAACAATTTAACATTTCTATATTTAGCTAAGATAAACATCCACCATGTGATATGTTGCTTGTTTTCTGTTTTTTGGTGTACTTCCTGGTTTCTGTTCCTAGACTGCGCGGTGTTTAAGTGCAACAGATGTTTTCTGATTTAAATAACGGCTTGCTCGCATGTCTCCAAGCGAAATCCCCTCCATTCACTTCCTCTTCATCGTTTTTCATGCTCCGCACACAAGAAACCAAGATCAATCAAACACAATTTGAGAAATGTCAAGCTCCAGACCAGCTCTAGCCTACTGTACACTCAGCAGCACGTGCACTGGAATATCGACGCGGTTAATTATAGAGACCATTAGCTGAAGGCACGATCGATAGAATTCGGCTTTGATCGAACTAGGGGTTTTTTTTGTTTTCCTTTTCATAAACCATTCCAACGAATCTCCATAAGCAAACGAGTGTTCATCAACCACATATTACCAAGTTCTCAAGGAGACAGCTCTGTCGCTTAATTGGTATTCAGGTTGAAAATAAAGAGCAAATTACTGCCAATGTGTGTGTAGGCTGCTGCAATTATACGTCTGGCCATATCATTCATTTAGTAGAATATTGACCATATTAGAGGGGGAAAAAATGATGTGGCTGTGGCTGGAGGAGAACTGTGTGTTGGTATGGGAACGGTGATTTACAGCTGTTATTCAAAATGATTAAACGAGAGGTTTTATTTATGAGCACTGCTATAGAACTGGTCGTGAAGCCTTCAAACGTATTACATGTTCAATATAAAGCTGCACAGAAGCAAAGATAAATGCAGTGAGATTCAGGAAGGGAGAAAAAAAAGATTTCCAAACCAACAATCTCCATATTTTATCAGTTATATCTTTACAAAATCACCTCTCGTCAAAGTGTGAGTGTTTTAACAGAGCTGCTGTTCTGCTTTTAACAACACGGGTCGTTTGTGGAGTTGTATACTCGAATATCCGTTTAAGTGTAATGATTTTCTGGAATTTTCCGACCCTGTGCAAACATCAGAAGCAATATTTAGCTTTTTAAAATGTAGTCAATTAAGCTTGGAGATACTCATCCCTGATGAGCTCACATCCCTGATCTTACTTTTATTGTTTCACTTAAAGTGTTATTACACAAAAATTGTAAAAGTCAAGCAAATTTTTCTCTCTCTCTCTCCATTTGTGTGTGTGTGTGTGTGTGTGTGTGTGTGAGGTTTGGATGTTTAAAAAAGCTAAGCTAACACCAGGAAGATAATGCAGTGTTATTTAACTCCCACCTCAACACACTGCATACTATTAAAAACAAATGAAAGCGCTCGTTTATTTACATTCATTTCACAGAAACCACATAACACCAATTACTACGCCAGATGTTCTGGGGGGTTTTTTTTAGCCCAAGGACAGTGTCAGAGAGAGCAGACTCGTTAGCTGCTGGTGACCTCGACTAGACTAAAGCAAAAAATAATAACAAATTAATGGATTATAAACATAGTGTTGGTTGGAAAAATGGTTTGTAACTCAATCTGTGATTCTGATTGGTCAGGAGGGTGTTTATGAATTCTAGAGTAACTACAAGATTAATTTAAAGCTAACAATACACATGAATACTGGGTAATTTAATTATGTTTTCTGTATGGAATTCATGGAAGGAGTCTCCAGTGGCAGTGCTTCAATAACAGTCAGTTAACACTTCTGCTGTTATTGGAAAATGATCACTTTTAGTGTAGTAAAGCCTCAGGCTTGCTCATTATGGATGAATAGTAACTTAACTTTAAACTTTATGATATTTTCTAGGTTTCTATACTTCTGTAAAGCTGCTTTGAGGCAATGTCCTTAGTTAAAAGTGCTATACAAATAAATAAATGGAATTGAATTGAATGGTAAAGGAGACATCATAGCAACCTTTCGTTCATTATTTTCCGATTTCAGCTCACCCTAAGTGTGTTATATCTTACCTAACAAAAATTATAGATTCTATTATAATATATTTTAGCGTGTTTTAAATGCTTTCAAACTTCAATATCATTAGCTTACAGCTTATCTTGTTGCATCGCTTTTGAACACATTGCCGTTAGTACAGCTCCTCTCGGCAGTCTCGTGTATTTTTCCCCCTTTACAGCTTGTACGCTATTTTATGGCACCACACCAGTTCTATACAAACAACCCAAATAACATCCACTAGACACACAGGTTTATACAGTAGAAAACTATTTCACACAAACCATTTCATTGTATTCACAGAGCTTTTCCTTTATGAAACGTCCCCGAGAGGGAAGCTTGGTAATGATGCTGACCGCAGAGCCCAGCAGCGCTCCTGCCTCCTGCGAAGGAAACAAAGTGCCAGGCCTAATAACTAATGGCATGGCCACGGCTGCCTCGTTCTCCTGCCAGCAGCTTGACTCCCTCGCCTTGAGTGTTCACAGCTGGGAGGTGCATTATGGGAGCTTATTTTCTCGCACCGGACTGCCTGGACTGTAATTCGAACGCTTTAAGCGCTGATTGCATGCTGCCGAACTGCCCGAGCTCGATTGATGATGCTGAGCAATTTTCTTTCACATGCTACGGTCCAGTTTCAATCTAAGGCGAGAAGCGGCAGGCTGGAGATGCACAAGGTGTCAGGCAGGGCCGAGTAATAGGCCCCTCATTAGTTTCAGAACCTGTGGAGATGGCAGGATCGGGACTTCACCCGCCTCCCTCTTACTCTCTCTCTCTCTCTCTCTCTCTCTCATCCTCGAAACAGTGCTGACCAGGCAGATGAAAGCTACAGAGAAAAGGTGAAGTCTCTTGGAAGCTCTTACACTTTACATGGACTAGTTATTACAAAGAAGCGCTGTGCAAAAGTCCACTAGATCAGCAGGGTCAGAACAATGATTAACTCCAGAACCGATGCATGTCTTTAAGATAGCAGGAAATTTGATTCGATGTCAGCAGTCTTGCTGGAAATGCTTTTATATTAAAAAAAAAGGAGTCCCATGGGTACATAAATCTCAAACTTCCTTCCCAGCTGCAACTCAGTATTGGTTTGTTGACCTTATAATTTCCTCTTGAGGGAATCTCTATCACCATTTCAGAAGCAGTTATTAGGGTGATTCAGCATCTGCAGTGCCATGTAACACATTTTTATTTGTTTCTTGTTGGACTTTTTCCAATATTAAATCTAACTAACTATCTTACTAAATAAAGAAAGTAAAGCAGAAAAAAAAATTGAAAGGATATAGCTTTTCCATGATCTTCAAGAAGTAACAGGGTTAAGGGAATGATGTGGATGTGGACCAGTATTTTACTGGTTATATGTTAAGGGAACATGTGGTCATAGTAGATTGAGAGGCATAATTGCTGGGGGGGGTTATTAATAATTTATTTATCTAAAACCAGCACATACATTGTTGTCCCAGGGTCCTATGTTCCCCAGTTCAATATTCTGTAACATACAATAAGACACATTTTCAAAAGGAATTCTGTAGTCCAGACTCATTTCCCCAGGGCCCTTTAATAACTTTATTACCTTTTAACAATAAACACCAAAGACACATTTAAGTGAATAACAACATACATTAGTTTAAAATCCATCCTTTATCCACACTTGGAAAATTAACTAGGCTTTGCACACACTGGAATTATGGTTCAACTCCATGCACAAACAGTAATGAAATGTATACAGTAAACTGAAGAAATAACATACTGTAGCCAATAAAACACGGACATAAAAGGGACAAAATAGGACCCTAGGAACATAGGACCCTACAACTTGTGTTTATTATGTGCCATATAAATCTAGGGAACATAGGACCCTGGAAACATCAGACCCTTTTTCATGTTTTTATTTTGTGTCATGAAAATCTAGGGAACGTAGGACCCTGGGAACTTAGGACCCTTTTTAATGTGTTAATTTTTTTGTCATGTAAATCTAGAGAACATAGGACCCTGAGAAAATAGGACCCTTTTTCATGTATTCATTATTTGTCATTTAATCTTGGGAATTTAGGACCCTGCAAACATAGGACCCTTTTCTTGGATTCATCATGTGTCCTGTAAATCTAGGGAAGATAGAACCCTTCAAAAATAGAACCCTTTTTCATGTATTCATTATGTGTCATGTAAATCTAGGGAACATAGGATCCTGGGAACATAGGACCCTTTTTCATGTATTCATTATGTGTTGTGTAAATCTTGTGAATTCAGGACCCTGGGAAAATAGGACCCTTTTTCATGTATTCATTATGTGTCATGTAAATCTAGGGAATATAGGACCATGCGGATACAGACACGCTCAGGAAATTTGTTAGCTAAACCGTTTAAAAAGGGGCAAAGAAACTGTTTTTTATTGTAAACAAGAGCATTGCAATTATTATTATTTAACAAATATCATCATTATTTTTACCACATTTAAGCAGGGAGAGCTGTTTAGTGCTGTGTAGAGAGCTACTTTATTTGCTTTCATTCCTGCTGCTTAATTAGTCTACTAGCTACTTAGAGACCAGCTAAAATTAGCTAGGTATAAAATTAGCCTAAGTGAAAACGTATAGTGGCTTGTTGTTGTTGTTGTTGTTGTTGTTGTTGTTTTTCAAACATCTTTACAAGCCTCTAAATCTTTCTCTGAATCTTTTATTTAGAGGCCAAAGAGGGAATACATGTACAGAAAAGAAACAACCTGAAGTGACCTGCTAGCGTCAACTCAGCGTAAGAGAGCAGAAGAAAAGGCCAAACAATACTGTGAATTTTGTAATAGTTTTTACCTCAGGCTTAAGCTTTACCTAAGTTAAAGAAGCTGATTAGCAAGCGTATATGAGTTTTGTGTGTAGTTTGAGGGAAATAGGCTGCTTAGGAGCTACAAGTCAGAAAAATATCTTCCCAAGACTATAAGTTCACATTGATTCAATATTTTCCTGAGGCGATGTCAAATGGGGACATGTTTAAAATCTCTCTCTCTCTCTCTCTCTCTCTCTCTCTCTCATATACATATATGACGTTTAAGAATCCCACAAACATGAATCCAGTCAGAAAATGAGACATATGCCTTCTTTTTCTATCACAAATATTTGTACTCAACACAAAAAATATGCAACCCACTGACATGTTTTCCTCCAGATAAACCAGGGTTTGATGTCTGAATGCATGACGATTTAACAAGAAAAAAAAAAGATCACAACCATTCCCGCTATGCCACTGTGGAATTTTCTCACTCTAAGGGTTTGTCATGGCCGTCAGGCTCGAGCGATTACATCAGCACAACAGCTACACGCGACATGAAGTGTTTAGTCTAATGTGGCACGTCTGCGAGGTAACAGCGTCATGCAGGCGTCGTCATGATGGGATGAATAACACACACACACACACACAGGTAAAATGGAAGATTGCTTTATTTATTTGACTTTGCCAAGAACTACTCACAAATCTGTTTGTATGGACATTTTCAAGAATCTTAACACCCAAGCACTAGCATATCCAGTTTGCACCCTGCAGTTCGGTTACCACTGCAGCTAGAAATATAGCATTTCTCCGTCCAGCCATCCATGAAATTGTGTTTTACATAAAGGAGCCGTCAGAGAAAAGCGCACACTCTCCCCCAAAAACGTCCAGAGCAGTCGCTTCCTCTGCTTAACTAAAACTCCCTGTGGTTTAATTAATCTATTTAAAGCCACTGGCTTCGTGAAGAGGACACTTTTTAGTGTGCGTGTGTGTGTGTGTGTTAGTGAGGCAACCAATTAATTCAGCTCTAAGAAAGCAGGGGTGAGGACACACAGTGACTTGGAGTAGTGCTATATTAGACATGAGACGTGTCACAACGCTTTGCAATGACCAGTGGGGGGCGGCCACGTGCAGTTTATCGGTAAAGTTGCTGTGTGCGTGTCCAGTTGATGTTCTTTGAATAGTCAAAATCTGTGCTACACGTCATCTTTTAAATGTATACACATGACAGTTTCCATTTGAGAAAGTTGGAAGTTACAAATTGAATGATGTTGTGTAAAAAGTGCATTATTATATACAATAATCATCACACGTCCTGGATTCCACTGTGAGTCTGTGAAACACCCAGTCTGAAGTGTGATGAGTAATTAAGTCTCGACTGGAAGAGGTTTAGTCCACCAGGCCGCTGTAAGTCTATACTTCCTGCTATTGACCGCTGCTGTGGCTGCCAAATGGTTAGATACATTACACCAGACAAAATGGTTATCAAAAGCAATAATAATAGAATAGCAGATGTAGAAAATGAATTAATTTGCACGCTGACCACACGCTGGTTCATCTGTGTCCTCAGATCAATCGTTCCTTGGGTCTCTGGGGGCGTTCAGATGGAATTATAAATCGATGGTGTTATACAAAGCCTCAGTGCGATGCCTACATTCTCTCTGTAAAGACGTACGGCCGTGATCTTGAGGACTCATGAGGACGCAAATGAAGCGTTCACTCGACACCGATCATATGAGCTCATCTTAGGAGTGATGGCCTATTCGGAGCTAATGCCTCGTATGTCTCTTTGAGATTGACTTTTGGACTCAAACTTTTTTAGAGTGTCTGAATAATCTGAGTTTCTTTTCACAGGATTTTTCTGGCCTATGATCATTACACAAAAACCAGCAATGACATGAAACAATGATAACTCCATGCGACTGTGGCCATGACCTTTAGGATAATATGTTTTCTGAGTGCCTTTTTTCCCATATGACATGGACAGGCCTGATAGGTCATTACCAATGGATCAGTGATAATACACAGAGCTGCCAAGATTGCTAACAGGAAAATCCTAGCTAGCAGAGAGAAAATAATTAATTTTAACAAAAAAACCCTGCCCAGTGTCGGTAGACAGTTTGGTTTTCTAGATGTGTTTGAGGGAACAGTAAGAAAACAAATAGTTAAAAACTTGGTGTGGTCAATATTTAGTAATAAGAAGGTCCTCTATATTTTTATTGTGAAAAGATATGACAGTTCCAACATCTTGTCTTCTATCAGCTCGGGTAAGATTGATACTTGTGAATTCACAATTCAACGTACACCTAAAAAGGAAATATCTTTTTTCACATCCTTGCACATTCTTTCCTTTTCAGTGAATTTAATTTTTTTTTTTAATCATTAATGCTACCAAAGATGTTGGCAGGTCTGTAGAAGGAAGTCACCTCATTATGCACAAGACTTGCATTTTACTCCTTTGGTTGTTGTTGTTATTCCAAAGTGACTTACCTTTGAGACAGGATACATCTAAACAGTTGGCAGGTTAAGAGTCGTGCGTAAAGGTCCCTTGGGAGCTGGACGATGCTGGGATTTGCACTCAAGACAGTCTGATCAGTAGTCCAATGTCTTAACCTTCTAGAGCATCTGACTTTTTGAAGGAAATGCCACACAGGCTCCCCGACAAATCACCCTGTAGTTGTCAAACTCAGACAACCTCCTGTCCCATTACCACCACATTCATTCAGTCATTTATTCATTGATTTCTCTTCCGCTATTCTGGGTGGCAACAAGCTGAGAAGGTCAACCTAGACTTCTCTATCACCGGCCACAGATTCTAACTCTCTCTGAGGGATCCCCAGACATTCCCATTTAATCTCTACAGCAAGAACTGGGTCTATTTGGGGGTCTCTGTCCATTAATAATCTTTCCAGTGGGTCCCCGGCCTACTCCAGGGTCTCTGTCCTATAGAACATGCCTGATTATCTTTCCAGTAGGTCCTGGGTTTTCTCTGAGGTCTCTGTCAAATGGGAAATGCTTGATAATCTCTCCAGTGGGTCCTGGGTCTACCCCAGAGTCTCCATTCTCATCTTCCTCTCTTCAATTTGAAGAAGCAGTGACTCGACTCCAAGGAGATCCACCCCAGATTGCAGAGCTCCTCCAAATCATTCCTTACACTCCATTTTCCTATCATTTACAGCAGGAGCTTGAGGGCCTCGTAGCTTCAATCCTACCTTGGGTCATTGCAAATAACTGTATTTAAATCACTAGCATCAGTTCGTTCAAGTCTTCCTTACTATTCATACACATGATCTGACACACATTATGCTTAATGGGTAAAGATTTTGAGCTGGACGAAGGGGGATGCTCGTATGGGAAGTATGGGAAAGTGACCTTTTTCCACACTGTTATGTTGGGAGGTTGTACAACTCCAGTGTGATTGACCTGCTTGATCTGTATTTTGAAAAGAAGTTCATTTGCAACCCCCATTTCAGTTCGGAAGACCCAATCGTCAAGTAAGTGCTTGGTCGGCTTGCCCTCTTGCTAATATTTAATAGTGCTTTTCCCTGGAGTCTGCAGTAGCTGGAATTGAATTGAACTTTATTAAAGTCAGAGCTGAAGAAAAAAGAAGAGAAAAGAAGAGCATTTGACCAACAGGTGCAAATCATGATGGGATTTTGGAGTCCTCCCATCAGTGCTGTTTATGTGCGTCACCCAGATGAGATTAGAACTCGGAGATGACGATTGCTCGCTCCATATCCGGCTTCAACCTTGAAGGGTAGTGGCTGTTTATTTAATCAGGGCCTTTTTCTGTTGACTTTTTCACAGAGCAAGCTATTGATTAGTGATGTCACTGCCGTAGGCTTAAAAACCGACAGATAAATGGCAGCAAAAGACACAGGAAGCTCACCTTGCTTTCTAAAACACACACATATGAAGTGTGAAAGGGAAGGAAAGAGTCATATGGTTAGAGGTGGAGGTAGAGGTGTGTGTGTGTGTGTGTGTGTGTGTGTGTGAGAGAGAGAGAGAGAGAGAGAGAGCGCTTTGATGAGTCCTGTGAATGTCACTTTCATTCTCATTACAAGTCTTTCCCACAGGAACTGCACGAAGGCACCGATTAATAAACAATCGATGCCTGCCAATTAAAAAACTGCTAAGAATAATTGAGGCCTCGCGCAACGGTGTGATTGTGCATGATTAAGCCATTAAACCTCTGCTCATAACATCTTAATCGGGTGAAATATGGCCATCATTAGACGTCGTAAATGAAAAGCACTGCATCCTGAATGTTAGGAGTAAATTAAACAGGACGGGATCACAATTCATTTGATATTACATTACTTTACGTTAGCGCTAATGACGCCCCGGTGAGTTTGCGTTGTCTATCAGGAATGAATCAACTGTTAAACAAAAGAACGAAGACAGATTATATGACGAGAAGGGTTTGGGAGAGAACGGGGGGACATCTTACAAGCACCGAGATCAGAGGATGCAGGATGACTGGTACAAACAACGGTGTGGTGTAAGACGTGCACGTGCATCGGGGCAGCCTGAGACTGCACTAGTCATGAATCTAAAATTCAGCAGGACGTTCTTCTTAGCAAGCATTTAACTGCCCGGTGTTCTGATGGAAAAACAAAAAGATGCTACTGCCCCCTGTTGGCTGTTGCCATGCTAAACACAGAAGAGAGAGAAAGCCTATTTTCATTTTCATCATTAGCATCACGACCTCAGAGTTTACATGACTATGGCTGCGTTCCAGTATTGTTCTCAGTCGACCTCATTGACTTCCCCTCGCTGTTTCCCCTTTGGGGGATTCCCACTTGCTGTTGTAAACCCTGCTCCAATACTTTATTAGCTCAAGTGAAGCTCATTATATGTGCCCCTTGAGGCTTGAGGTCCTGAGTAAACATCAGTGTGACTTCGGGAGCAGAGCTTCATCCAAACTAGACTGCAACCTGATGAAATATCTTCTTCTCGCCTGACGAATGAATGCAGTTTCCTTCTGACTCTGAATGCTCATAACGTTCCCAACAGCAGGAGTGCTTAGCTGTAAATCTGCAGTATCCAGGTGACATCAGTGTCCACTGAGGCAGCAGTAAGAGCTTGAAGTGTTTTAAAAGATTGTGGATCTTTGGTTTAACAGGAAACTGCCAGAATATATTTTGGCCTTTGTATCATGTATGCTAATTTACACGGGTATATGGACAGGTTAGCAAAAAAAACCCCACTATCTTTCACAGAAATAACAAAGCAATGTGCATTCATCATAATTGCTTTGTGTTTATTTGTTTTGCAAGGCTGTTAGCTTGACTGAAACACACTTTTTCGAAGAAGGATCTTAGACTGATCTTTAATTAATCATACACACACTTTCAGTTTATTTCCAAAAGAGAATTCTGAGAGGATTCTCAGTACCGGCACCTGAGACGGAATAATGATGCGTGGTTCCCATCTAGTGGATAAAAGGAAAAATGCGGCTGTTTTTTTTTTCTTCTTCTTCTTCTAAAGTTCTCACATCTCACTTATTTATTATTCAACAGATACTTTCTCAAATATACGAGTCAGGATTAAACACGGCTGCTCACACACCTGTGTTTGGATTAAAAGGGATTTGTTTGAGATACTTCTGACCTGGTGTCTGACTTCAGCATTGAATGAAGTGAGTTCAGTGTGTCAGTGGGGAATCGCCTTAACTTCAGTCTGACAAGAGAGAGAGAGAGAGAGAGAGAGGGAGAGAGAGGGATGGGACAGCTGAGATTTAGAAGAGTGTGTTGTTAGAAGGCAAGAGCATGCATGGAGAAAGAAAAGAAAGATGATGGACAGAAGAGAAAGGATTTGATAAAATAACATGTTGAAGAGAAAATAAGAAGAAAGAGATGAGTGAAAGGAGAAGTGAAGAGAATTCTGAGGGGAGAAGAAAAAGATGGACAGTAAAGGAAAATGAATAAGAATATAAGAACATGAGGTGAGAAGAGGAGATAAAGATGGACAAAAAAGAATAAGAAGATGAGAAGTTTTAGTTCACCAGCACTTCAGTCAGAGGAGAAAAAGAAGACAGAAAAATTGTGTGTGTGTGTGTGTGTGACATGGGTAATTATTTTCAGAGAGGGTGGCACTGTTGGATTGTTTGCATTGTTTCCTACGTGCCCAAGGTCACAGTAGAGCCACGCGCCTCTCGGTCCCCATATGCCACGCTGACGCGACTGGCGTGACAGCTTTACTGCAGGGTCATTATTGCTTCAGCTCCTTCCCTCTGAGACGATGTTCTACATTCTTGGCTTGCATTGACGTTCATTCAGTTGGCAGACAATGCGAGTGGAGCAGGGCACAATCCAAGACGGTAACCGATCAGGCGAGGGTTAAGAGTCTCAACAGGGTCCAGCGGTGGCTGTGTGACAAGTGGGATTTAAACCCACAACCTCCAGAAGTGCAGAACATTTAAGCGCTGATCAGAACAGTTACAGGTTAACAAATCACTTACCTGAAAGAAGACATTTCAATGAAAATCACTCAAAAAAATAAAAATTCACGCTATCATTTTGTCTCTGGAAGTAGTTCCGTCTGAATATTAATACACTCGTTCTCTTTAGAGTTAGTGCTTCTCTAGTGATAACACGTTCAGAATGCCTCATATGACAGACTACAGATAAAGTAATTGTTGCTGTTGACAAATACACTATATTACCAAAAGTTTTGGGGCGTCTGCCTTTACATGCACATGAATGTAATATGGAGTTGTCCCACCCTTTGCAGCTGTAACAGCTTCAACTCTTCTGGGAAGTCTTTCCACAAGGTTTAGGAGTGTGTTCATGGGAATTTTTGACCATTCCTCTAGAAGAGCATTTGTGAGGTCAGGCACTGATGTTGGACGAGAAGGCCTGGCTCACAGTCTCCGCTCTAATTCATCCCAAAGGTGTTCTATGGGGTTGAGGTCAGGACTCTGTACAGGTTCCTCCACACCAAACTCACTCATCCATGTCTCTATAGACCTTGCTTTGTGCACTGGTGTGCAGTCGTGTTGGACTGTTCCCAGAAAGTTGTCAAAAATGTCTTGGTATGCTGAAGCATTGCCTTTCACTGGAAATAAGGGGACGAGCCCAACCCCTGAATTCAATGATTTGGAGGGGTGTCCCAAAACTTGTAGCGGTGTTTTTTCTTTTTTGCCGTGTTTAATTAATTTTTCTGTCTTTCTTTCCTTTGTACGTCGTACAATCTGAAACTGACAACCACTTCTTTAATTCTATTCCTATCAGGGACCATCTCTGATCTATGGCAAAAACTTTTTCACATGAAAGTTTCTTTTTAAACTTTTTGAAAAAATAAACAGGTCAATTGGTCAATTTTCTGGTCACTCAGTGGTACCTGTTATGTTTCGGACCTTTATTTAGAGGCCCTGTAGGATGCAGTGCACCTTTAAAACCCTTTAAAATACTATTTAAGTTACTCTAAGGACGATTGCTGGATGCGGTTTACACCATTACACCTGAAGCCAGAAGTTTTTCTCATTTTTTTTTCCCTGGCCTTTGCTTAGAGATTCAGACAAGAGTGGAGGTTGACGAGATGACAGCTCCTCACTCGGACGTCGCCTTTTTAATATTCAAGCCGTCGTGCTGAAGCCTTGGCCCTGTGCTCGAAGGTTTTTTTCTCTTTTTTCCCCCCGAGAAGACTGAAGGCGTTCCTGCTGGGTGTGCTTGTAGCTTTATTCTCTGCCCTTTTGTCTTTGATGCTGAATGGATCCTCGGCCCCTGCTGAGGAGAAGCATCCCAATTACATGCTGCTGCGAGCGCCGCATTTATAGGCTGTTATGCTAACACACATGGTGCTTTGAGTTTAGCTTACAATAAAGAAGAAAAGCGTAATAAATCGACTTCATCGTTTAATCTCTATCGGTGTCCTTAACTCGGTTTTAAGGAACGACAAAATGGCTACTTGAGCTCATTATTTTATGTTTTATGTGTTTATTGAATCTCCAGAGGCAGATTTAGCTCCTTTCAATAAGGCTATTACACATGATGGATAGCCAAATACTGATGAAATAGCAATAAATTAAATGTTTTTTCCCGTTACAGTCGACTGCTAGCTTCTCTGCTGCTCTTCTGTGGCTGGAGTTCGTTCAAAAATATAATTGAGTGCAAACGTTTGTAGGCAGCATGGGTTCTGCTTAAAAAAGTAACACATCCCTCAATAAATACCAATTTATTTTTAAAGATATGTGCTTGTATCAAACAGCTCTTTGGAGGAATTGTTGTTGTTGTTATCCTGGTTTTAAATTGAATAACTAACTAGAGTTAAAAAAGCAACAACCTTTTTCATACTCAGCTCTTCAGCTTCTGTAACTTCTGACTTTTAATCCTGCTATTTATGATTTCTTGTTCAGTAACGATAGTTTAGCTAGCAAACTAGTGAATGAAGAAACTTCAGAGCTTTAGATGTTCAACAACTTTCAAGTTATTTCCTGTTTGCTTCGAGATAAGCCCCAGGTCCCAGGCGGGAGACCCGTGAGACCGATCGATTTTCTATAAAAACAGAGTGGCTGATGTTCGTGATGCCTCTCAGCTCCAAGTTTATTAAATAATTCTTTGCCTTTTCTCATATCGTCTGAACGATGAACATGAGTAGAAGTAAAGAGGTATACTTCCATTTTTTTTCCGGTTCATCTTGTACTTTCATAACATATGTTACAATAAGCTATATACTAGAAAGTATTCTAATCAGAGGAAGGTCATCCCAAACTATAAGTCACTTAGAGGCACTTATATAAGTGAGTGCAAAATCAGCATGCATTCACATTTTCAGCTCAAGGAACTTGAAAAGTTCTTCCTGAAGTTAAGAAGTATTTTTCTAATATTTATCCAAGCATTCCAGGTCACCCAAGAGGGAAATGTTTAGCGTTAAATAAACCTATTTAACTTTTTTTCCAGAGCTATTACTACAGGGAAATACAAGTGTGTATGCGCTGATATTGACTGTATATAACTTAATAAAAAAAAAAAAAAAAAAAAAGCTTTTCATCATGAAACAGAATGGTTAGGAGCTTAACTTAAATCAGCTCTCATTTATAACATGTAGTTTATCTGCAATATCTTAACTTGGGCATTCTTAACATTTACATTACAATGATAATTTTCTGTTATTTTCTATTAATATTATTAATTGTTTTTTTCTATTAATTTTCTGTAACGTTCATGTGCTGTTTGGGCGTCACAAAAATTTGTTTAGTGTTTTTACACTTCAAAAAGAAAGAAAGAAAGAAAGAAAGAAAGAAAGAAAGAAAGAAAGAAAGAAAGAAAGAAAGAAAGAAAGAAAACGTGCTTAAATTAGCAGACGCTCGCATCTCAACAACAGTAACACTGCCTCCTACTGGTGGCAACATAAAATGACATTAAAAATAACAAAAATGTACAGTTTTATAAAGACACGTATGAGCACACATTCTGGCCATAGAGATAAATCTCTAAATCTCTTCAGAACATAAAAGTCTACTCTTGGCAACGTAGATATACACACGGATAAAAACGTGAGCTAAGTATAAGCGCGAGACCACCGTGGACGCGGAGGCGTCAGTCACGTGCCTCTTGCGTGAGTTTGCTGTTTAATAATGGGGCAGTTTCACAGAGAAAAATTAGTTCGAGCAATAGTTTGATTAATTACCAGTCTCGGATAGCACTAACTGTAATGATCCTCTTAACTGGAACGGTGGCTTTCTTCACTTCCCCAAAACGAACCACTACTAATTTACTTAATTTGCGGATTAAAAAAAAATGCGTGCAAAAGTCGCGCGCCTGCATCGCTCGGGGTGAAACAGAATAATTGGTAATTGCATGGCTCAGACATGAAGCACGGGTGTGTGTGTGTGTGCGCGCGCGCGCGCGTGTGTGTGTATTTCACGATATAGGCGCTTATTGTGTGTAAAGTGGAAACGGCTCTTTTAGGAAACTCGAGGCCGGTGTTTAGATGGGGCTCATTCAGCCTCGCTTCATTAAGTCCTGCTCATAAAAGAGCCCTTCGTCTCTGCTTTTACCCCCCCTACACACACACAGAGGGCAGGGGAGGGCAGGGGTAAATTACTGTAAACATTGTATAAGCATATAAATGGTCCTGTTTGCTGGATCTGCAGCGCGCATGCGCACTGTTTCCCTCTCACGCACAGAACCATTAGCGGATTTTTATACAACTAATAAAAAATATATATAAAGTTTGCTTTATATAATTATAGCATTATAGGCTATATATAGGAATTACAGGATATACATATTTACATATACACATGCACACAAATGCTTGTAATGATGGTCAAAGCACACACTGTGGATTCAGGGTTGCCAAATTAAACTCTTTTTCCAGACCCAAAACAATTAAACATTAAAATCTCATAAATAAAATGACCATTTCAGGTCATGTACTGAAAGCCAGGGGGTAGGCCAGTTCTTCCTGTGTCATACACCTTAACACACACACACACACACACACTCCAAACTCACAAAGAGCTGATGAGTTTAATCTGGAGCTGGAAATGTGTCAATCAGAGTTCACCTGGGTTTCAGATCAAGTGAAATGTGCAAAACAGGAGCAGGACTGAGAAAGAAGCGATGTATTAATAATTGTCGTGTATTTTTTATTGTACGCAATGCAGCTGTGATGCAACGGCTTTGTAACAAACAGCATGTTTGCGGCAATTACAGCGAATTCATCTATACTTTTGCAAGATAGAAGGAAACCACTGAACCCAGACATGGGGGGAACATGCACCTGAGAATCAGAAACCCCTGAAGCTTTAGGTCTACAGAGCCCTGGAATAAGGTTGTAGAACTCTATAGCATCATGTTCAGGTGTTATATGTCATGCAATACATTAACAGTAGTAATAGTTCTAAAAAAATTAAAAAAAACTCCAAACATCCTTCCTTTTTGTCTAATTAACGTCTATGTTAATGTCTAATAATCCAATTTTAAGCCATTTCTGAGCAATGAATACCTAATAATTGATGCAGAATTTATGAGCATTTTGGTCTTGTTTGTGAGGCACGTTCTCAGCCCCTGAGTGATGACATGCGCTCATAAAACTTATCATGACCAAGGTTTAAGGTGGCATCATTTGTCAGACAGCAAGCAGAGCAAAGTCAGATTAGGATGCTAATGAACGTTGTCCGAGGTGTTGATTCGGTAATGTTCAGGGTCACGGCTATAAAATACGGTCGTTTGTACCTAGTCAGTGGAAGGACGAAGAAGCGGAGAGATCTGCACCTCTACTTTCTCCTGAAGGTTATGAGAGATTCAGAAACTAAAACTGTTTGAGGAGGGGGGTTTTTCTGTTTGTTTTTTATCCAGGAATAGTTACTATGCTCAAACTGCTTTTGAACAGGATGTGTTTTACACGTGATATATTTTTTTTAATACAGAGGTTTCACGTGCTGTTAAAAGTGCAGCACAGGAGCAGGATTTGCTCCAGCTCCAGTCTGCTGGCCCGTGCGTGGCCGTCTGCCTCAGTGGGTTTCAAACACCGGCACGGCGGGTGGCTGTTTCCAGATTGACCTTTGATACGCTCCTGCCATCTTCCACTCCCCCGGGTCTCAGGGCCACAGCAGATGGGGAGTGGGACTCTCTCTCCTCATTGCCTATTCGGCAGGGCTGCAGGCTGTTGCTTGCGCCAGTAGGGTGGCGAGGATTAAACATGCGTGGAGGAAAATGAATGGAGGCAGAGCGTGCCCATTTATTCAGCTCCGTGTAAGGCTCATTAACCCGATGACGGGCTAGCAGGTCATGCTGATTTCCTTATTTAACTTTAATATTTACCACATACGCACACTCACTCTCGCTTTCTCTCTATTACACACGTGCTCTCACTCGCTCTCACACACATACTGAGAGATTAATAGTCGTAACCCTAGTATCATTTTGCAACAGAATTTAATATATAATGATTCAATTATTTCTAATTAAATAACATTACTCACATCCAAATATTTACCTGAAGATTTAAATTGAACATTTTCCTTCTTAATACAAGAAGGAAAGGATGCATGCTTATTTTATAAATAATTATGTGTTTCATTATTACGGTGTCAGACAAAGAGCTGTAACTGAAATCATTATTTCACCCCACGCTGCCATCAACTTTTCACTCTCCAGAAAGAAAAAAAGTTTAACCGTAACCCATGACAGCATATGGGAGATGTGCAGCGAGCCTCAGACTGGGCGACGGGTGCCAGGGGACGCCAGGCAACCAGCCTCGCTCCCTTTTCATCCCTCCTTCAGATGAGCAGCATCTCCAGGCCCCTGGGGATAGACTGACTTACGATGATCTTCCCCACACCCCACCACCGTCCATGCCAAAACACAAGGCCGTGAGTGTTACACTGCTGATGCAACTCGGCCCTCGGGTGTCTGCTGTGCCAAAAGGCGAAAACGCTTACAGGCAGGAAATGCAGAGCTACACATTAACGACCCTGAAGACCTGCTTCGAACTAATCCGTCGTTGTGCCGCTCTGCACTGGCATTTAATGTTTATTCGCTTAGTTTGGCTCATCCTTTTTATGAAGTTCTTCAGTAATCATTTTCTACTCTTGAGTGTAGATACAGCTTTTTTGTATGATAAATAATATTTTAATTGTAAATAAATAGTAAAACACGTATTTATGCTTTTATATATATATATATATATATATATATATATATATATATATATATATATATATATATATATATATATATATTTGTATATGGTATGGATTAAATTGAGTTAATTAAACAAAATAATTTTTTTTAAAGTGTTATTTTCTTATATAAATATATTAAAATATGCTATTTTTAGTGTTTTCATAAATGCATTTTAATAATAAAGCAAAGAAATTATTAAATAAATAATGAAGATAGTAAAGAAATACATATATAAAAATTATTTTGATATTTGTGTTGCATATGATATACTAAATTAAATAAATCATAGTATATTATTATTTAATATATATTGATTTGATAATTAAAAATATCTAAAAATGTAATTTTATAAATAGGTTTATGTAAATGTTAATTATCTGGACAATAAATATTGTTAAAATATATATTAAAATTTGTTTTGTTGATTTAAAAAAAATAAGAATAATTTAAAAACCTACAAATTTTATACAGTACTTTGTGTGTAATATACATGTGAATTTTATATTTATACTTATTTATATATATATATATATATATATATATATATATATAATATTTATTTAGTCGCAGTATAATATACATGTGCATTTTATATTTATATTTATTTATATATAATATTTATTTAGTCGCAGCAATTTTCTGTACAGTTTAGGAAGAAATATTTACAACACAAGACAACATTGGAATGAAATCTCCTTTCCACAGCAACATGCCACAGCAGTCGATGATCATGGCTCAGTGCTTGTTATTATTTGAGCATCATCTTGTTGACCTGAGTGATTCATTGCTTGGGCTGGAGTTACGGTGTCTGACAGGTGTGCCTTACCAGCCGCCTTCCACCTGCTCGGTTTATAGCCTTAAACACTCCACTGCTCCCTTTTACAGTTTATTTGAGAACTGACACAATCATACATCACGCTGCTGTAGAAAGTCAGCCGCTTCCCCCAATGGCGCTGGCTGTTGATTCCAGAAGGATGTTTGCTCAACAGTCCCAAGTTCAGAACTGGGATAAATATTTTGCACACTTTGATTAGGATATGCAACTTATTATCATGATCTGTGTGGAGTTTGCACTGGTTTTAGTTCTAAGAAAGTTTTTCCTAATCAAAGTCGGATCTTGTGGATCATGTGTTTCACCTAAGGCATGAAATTAATTAGTCATGGATATAAATAAATAAGAATAAGAGTTCTCAGTGATTCATCATGGGTTAAAAATGTTCACCTAGTGAAGTGCACAGAGACCAAACTACAAAATAATCACTCTGTTGTTTTTTTTTTTTCCAGTGGAACAATTTTTTTCTCCAAAGACAACAATCACAATGCAACTCGTATTAAAATGTAACATTTCCCCCCTCCAAAATCATCCATCACCAGAGAACAATTGCCTTCCTAACGTGTCAAAACCACAAATCCTCCTTTCTTCTGTGGGCGTGAGAGGAACTTTTCCTATTGGCCCTGAAACACCCGACTGTAGCTCCGAGGGGAGGAGGGTCCACTCTGAATGGGTACTAAAGGAGCAATCAAAGCACCTGGATGAAGGCAGGAAGTGTCTCCACGTCTGACGTTAGATCTGTTTTTGAGTGCATCACCGTCCTTGAAGATCTTTCAAGCTTCAAGTGAAGTTTTTTAAACTTATTTTACTCGTAGCAGAATTGACTGGATTTTAGAAAAGGCAGCTTGAGGAGGTGAGACAGAATCAAGGGCTTCTGCTTCACCTGCAAAGTTTTGAATAGATTCATTGCATTGCATTTTTCAACTTTTTTTCCTCCTTGGTTTAAATCTGCTGGGACTTAAAAGGGTGCCTGAAGAAAGTTTGGAGAGCATCAAGGATTTTCACTCCATATTTAAATCACTTTCATTTATTTTTCCTTGCCTTACCAAAAAGAAAAACAGAATATCTGGAATTAATACAAGTGAACCACATCGAGGCCTCTAGACGTTTTATTTTCCACATTCTGACCATGATGGCCAATGCTGAACTTTTGACTTGGTCGGAAGCGCACGTGCCAAAGCGGCCGCAAGACATCCCCCAGTCCGAGCACGCGACGCTGACCCGCAGTGACCCGCGGGGCTGGATGAGTGCGCACGTGCGTGCCCCCGCCGCGGCCCGTCCCAGTCAGTACGCGCGCGCCTCGCCTGACGTCACTCCGGACACCTCGCCAGACCCTGTCGCCGCCGTTGCCCCTAAAGAGCACTCTTTGGGCGCCGCGCACAGGCACCGGCGCGTCGCGGCGAACGCGCGCGAGCGGCGGCGCATGCACGGCCTGAACCGCGCGTTCGACCGCCTGCGCAGCGTCATCCCGTCACTGGAGAACGACAAGAAGCTGTCCAAGTACGACACACTGCAGATGGCACAGATCTACATCGCCGAGCTTTCCGAACTACTCGAGGGCGTGGCGGCGCGTGGCACCGCGGACGCATCACGCGCGCGTCGGTGCTTCCAGACGCCTTGCGCCGGTTACACCGTGGACGCGGCTACGACGACTACACCGTCCACGGCCCCGGTGACCGAGGGACACGTGCTGATCCTGTCCGCGCCTTCGGCTCACTTTGATCCCGCAAAAATGGAGCTCGCGGCGGCCAACGGCAGCGACGGAGAGTCTTCTCACTGCAGTGACGCCGAGGACGGACATCCGGGAACTCAGTGAGCGCCTGATAGACCGTTGACAAAAACTGCGTATTCAAGTGCAAATGACTGTGCCGTGATACTTAGATACCACGATACCGATATTTTCTTCTATGACACTAAAGCTCAGCTGGGAAGCCCCAGGCTGGGTGAAGAGAGAGCGCCTGAATGGTCGGAAGTATCTAATGCACACCTGTTTAAAACTTAAAACATGTAATAGCATACTTTTCTGTCCAATGCCACACGGTTATAACTAACAATTATCCCATCAAATATATCTTCCCAAGCATTCTAGCTAACTTGGCTAATTCTAATTTGGTGTTTTAAAGCGAAGTGTCTAGTTAGCTCATTTACGTATCTAAATAACAACAAACACCAGAGTCAGTATGGTTACATCTAATAGACGTGATCACGTTTGCATCTATATACTTTGTGCGTTCTTTCAAACTTCCAAAGTGGAGACTTCTGTCCAGTCTGAGGCTTTGTCCATCCGAGGGTTTAATCAGCAGGGCTGTACCTGGACTGTGAGATACCTAGCTTTGCCAACCTTAAACTTACAGGAGCATTTGTTCACAGATTTCACATCACATCATTAAAACAGGGTGTTATGAGTAATTACCCTGTAAACACTTTTTCCCTTTCACTTTTTTTCCTTGTCTTCTGTCCAAACAACCACATCGACTGTTTTTTTTTCTTTTCTTCTGTGACCCTCAAGTGTTTAAGCCTTTATGACGGAGGTTAACCTTAATATCACTTTTCTTTTCGAGGTCACTTTTCCTAACTATTTAACATAAATTTCATCACATTTCTGGTTATTTTTAATGATTCTTTCTCACTTATTTCATTCTTTGGTTTCTAGGAGAAAAGGCAGGATTAGCCTACAGTAGCCCATTTAAATAAAGAGTCTGTGTACAGAGCGTCTTTAAACAAAAAGACACAGGGAAGCCTACAGAAATATTTTTTTAGCAATAGAGTCAGCCTATTTATTCTACTAATATTAGTGTATTTATGACTTTCTGAACTGTACAATTGGAGACCAAAACAAAATGACGCAGTTTGTTTGTTTAGGTATTTTATATATTTCTTGGTCAAATTATCTTAAAGATCTTCTCTGATATACCAGTATTGTAAAGGCCAATAACACGGCAATAATCTTCTACAAACAACGTATGATTGCGGCCCTAAAAATAAACCTGCAATTGTGTGTGGGCTCATAAAACTATTATCTTTGTCTGTGTTTTAGTAGACATTAAAGGGAACCAAATAGATGCAGTAGACGTTAAAGTAGCCTGTTGGGGGGTGGGTAATGAATATGACCCCAGGATGACCGACGGAATAGTAATTTTTACTGTAAAAACTTTGCTTTTTTTGGATTTCTGCACTTTATTGCCTGAGCATTGTGATTTACATCCACACATAACACAGATGCCAATGAACCAACTGCTATTTATGTATGTAAGGTAATTGTTTAATAAAAACCTTAATTTAACTGCAGAAACAAAGCACTTGCTGTTTATTTTATACACCTTTACTATTCTGGCATAATTAAATACATATATACAGATTTGACACATTTTATATATATATATATATATATATATATATATATATATATATATATATATATATATATATATATATATTGTTATGTTTTGTATAACTGCTGCTGACACATTTATCATATTTGGATCTTCTTAAATAACAGTTTTCCTTAATTTTTCTATATGCATAGTGTAACAGAATCCAGAACTATCCATACATTTACAAGTACTTGTTGGAGAAATGTGGAAACTATGGTACTTATTGTATATTAAAATATTCTTGGCTCAGTTTGCTGTCTCCATAACAGGCTGATCTAAAAAGCACAAAAGCAACACAGCCACTTGGTTGGCCGGCAGAAACAGTAGCAAGCGACCCAAGCAGAGCTGTTAATAATTTTACACAACCGCGGCACTCAAACGGCATTTCATCAGGCAACTGAAGCGTAAGACTGATGCTGTGTTGTTGTACATTCGAAGTATCATGCAATACAATCAATGGATGCTTACAACAGCCAATAGGAGACGGTCATAGTGACTGTTCGGTCATTCCTGCTATTCCCGATAGAGACTCTATCCGGAAAATTCCGTCACAGTAGTGTTTTTCCGATAGCTGATCTGCACTATTCCGAGCTGTATCATTCACTTAGCATCCGAGAAATCAAATTGAGACCTGAAAGAACATGCCTTTTGCACAACAGCTGGGAACTTGTTTCTTTTAAGTAGTGGCTAGTTCATTTCTGGATCTCATAGTAATCCGGCTCAGCTAAGAGATCTGGGCTCTCACTGTAGGATTTGGGTTTAGGAGATGGTGCAAGTCTGGTCACGTCTTTGAAGAGAACATCAGAAAGAATTTTTTTGAAGTTGACCGGTGCTTCCGGGTAGCCAAATACAGGAGACTGTCGGCTGCTTTTAGGGTTCTCGTGGTTGGCATCTTCATCTGGTTTTCTTCTGGTATGGAGCAGAGGTTTGATTGTGCTGTACAGCTGACTGTCAGAACCGTCCTGACTCGACTGGGCGTTCTTGTTCCAGTCACAGGACTCATAATCAGGTTCCATGTCACTAATGCCCATATCTTTCAGCGTTAACTCTGCCCTCGGTTCAGTTATTATTTTGAGCAAAGGCAAAACTGGAGGAGGGGGTGGTGGTGGTGGTGGTGGTGGTACATTTCTTGGTTTGGGCAGAGGCTTCACCCTGGCATACAAATCTTGCCCACATTCAGGTTTAGAGATTACGGCAGTGGGTTTGGGGCCAGGAAGTGCCGGAAGAGCAAGATTTCTTCGGGAGACGCCTGTATTTGGAGACGGCGGACTGGGTTTTTCCACCATGTTGTCTAGAGGCAGAGCAGTAGCTTTGGACAGCAGGTCTTGCACGCTTTGATGCATGATGGCCTCCTCAATAGCCCGGTAGATCTGTTGCCCCTGCTTTGAGAGGAAAATGAAGAGGCCCTCTCCTGTTTGGCAACGACGTCCTGCCTCGATAGTTATTCCTTCCTGTAACAGGGTCGATAAAATGTATTAGCCTCTTATACATAACCTAAGAAAATGTTGAGGGGTGAAACGTAGGCACTGGGTGAAGGAGAACAAGTCAGTGACTTGATTCTTAACTGATGGAACTTGCTGGAGGAAATTAATGCTATGATGCTCTAAAGCTTTTTTATTTCTTTGCGGTCAGTTCTTTATTACTTTTCACCCAAGTATGGGCTTCTGTCATTTTTTCATTTTTATTTAAATGTGGGGGATGGTGGACGGTTCTTTTGTGGTTAGATTTTGGTGGTTAACAGTTTTTTATTTTTTTACGAAGTCATAATTGTGTATGGCCAGTAAAAGAATCAATAATATGAACTTAAAGACAAGACCTAGAGTTTCCCATTTGAATATGTTTAAATATGCATACCTTGACCTGGCCAAATCTGCGTAGAAAACGATATGGCCAGCAGAACGCAACCCGGCCCGTCTTCATGTCCAGCAGGCACAGGGACTCTTTCTCAGGGGACAGCAGGTACGATCCAAACATGCAGCAGCGTACGGATGCCTCTGAGCTCGCCACTGTCACCTGGAACTGACCTGTATGCAGAATGAGAGACCACTTGAATGTAAATCTGCAAATTCTTCTCCATACAGTCGAGCTTTTTTGGACAGAGAGTTGGTGGGATAGCATGGTGAGAGCTCCTGTGTCCAACTTGGATCATAACCTTGGGTGACCCTGTCTGTAGAGGTCTCCCTATGTCCATGCAGTTTTCCTCCTGGTTCTCAGTTTACCTCAAAACATCCCTAAAAAGTTACTAAAAGATATGACCAATTTGCATCATATGATGGAAACAGAAGTGACCAGATATGAGTTCACGTCATATTCATGTCACAGTAGATCTATGACTAATAATGAAGTTTGTGAAAATCATGTCTTGATGTCACAGTCTTACTGTATCAAAAGCACACATAGATTTGGACACTAGTTCATTTCCTGTTAGGAAACATGGTCTTACAAAACACTGATAACAATCACAAGCTCAGCCTCTGCAAGGCTCATACTTCTCATTTTAGAACAACTCACAATCCTCAGAGATGGCTGAAATGACAGCTGAATTCACTTAAATGCTTAAAAACTAGCGAGGTAGACCAAGCAAGAAATGATAAAGCCAAGAAAAACAAGGAGCTCCACCTCACCTGGACTCAAGGTGGAGTAGATATCGTTTTCCGTCATGGGAGCATCAACATCACCACCATCTCCCAGCGGTCTCCTGGCCTCACCACCTCCCTCGTTGGTCTGAGAATATTAATGGAAAATTTCAAAACAGTCAGCATATGCAATTCCTCTTTTTCACACCTCATCTTTGAAGAGCAGCCAGAAAAGATCTTGTGCAAGCAACAGATTGAGATGTGAAGGCAAGGCAAGGCAAGGTTTATCAGTACTTCCTCATTCTACAGGTTCAGTTATCACACAGGAACTGAAACCCTCCACAGATGATTATTCTGACCAGCGCTCAGTGTAACATGAGCTATAAAATCATCTGCTTTGTTATTATCAGACTATACTAAATAAACATTTTAGCTTATTTATGCTTGTGTGGTCTCAAAGAGCAACACGATCCGTTGATGGATGTGTTTTTTAACAGTAGAGGAGAGGTTTTGTGAATACCTGTTCTGATTCGATTAAGCTTTTTATTACAATAATGCTTCGTCTAAAAGATAAGGACTTTGACAATTTGCCAAAAAGTGAAGGCTTGACGACAAGGGAGCATGAGAGCATCTCCAAAATGGCAGGTCTTGTGGAGCGTTCCTGGATGGAGGTCCCCACCTTGTACGAGATACTTGGTGTGCACACCAGCAAAGTGAAATGAATGTAGTTTACATAAAGAATAACACATTAAGGTGTGATGCAAGAAAGTAGTCTATGACATGGTGGTGTGATATGCCACTTTATTATGTACAGTATATTACATAACGCATACTAATTATTTTATAGTTCAGTTTATTTTTGTGAAATATCTCTGATACATGTAAGTTCCTGTTATCACTTTTATTTGCAGTTGTAAACAGTCATTTTCTTAGTAGCCTCTCTTTTTTCCCCTCTCTCCTTAAGTTAATAAGACATTATTCTGATTATGGAAACAATAACATAATAGAAAGAGTGTATTTCTATGTGTTTGGATCTGAACCTGCTGTCAGAGATGCTATTATATAAAAATATCAATTAACAATGCAACAGTACTGAGGTATTGCTTTATTTACTGAATCATCTTAGCTTGTGTCTTTTGACTTTTTATAAATACGATCGAATTAACTTTACTTTTAATGGTAATCATTTACTTTTTGAACTCTATTTAATATATTACAATTTTAAATTCACCCGTTAACTGTCATTAGCCAATAAGATGCGCCTATTTTGATCACGTGATTTGCTCAACCTTAATTAGGATTTAGCTTTGTTGCAAGCTAGCGAGTAGCAGTGTATCAGAAAGACGGTTGTTGTTGTTTTTTTATCTATTATACACATAAAAATGGCACTCAGATATATATCAAGTTAGATATATTTGGGTTTAATCTTCGTCCTTGACAGAAAATTCGGGCTGGTAAGTGGTAATCCTTTGGAACACTTAGCATGGGTTAATTAACTGAGCGGTGTTTTTTTTTAATACGTATGCTAAGTAGCTAGATAATCACTTTAAAATATTTCTATTAACATATTATATTATTTAGGTTAAAAAGTGTTTTTGTTCAAGTTTAGTTTGAAGCTGTTTTATTGTAGCACCCTTTCCTTCCTCTTCTCCTCGCGCACAATTAACACTGTGATTGGTCGTTTGAAGTGTCGGTCAAAACGCCTCTCGTGAAAGTAGGCGGTGCTTGGGAACCGCGTGTTGCCAGTTTGTGACCGGCAGGTCACATACAGTTCACGGTATTAAATGTGATTAAATGTGAATGTAAAAATCGATCAGCTCTTTGATAACAATAGTATTAGGCAAGACTTTATGTATCATGAGTTCACATCAGTAGCATAATAAGAATGAGAAGTGTTTAACCATCACACACAGACACAGATTATAGACCTACAGATTATAGATATACATTTGTGAATTTCTAAAGTATTTTAAGTCTGTAATGTACGGGGGTCAATGCCATACTTCCTCACTTAAACCTAAAACACACTAAAGTCTGTCCTTTTGTGTAATTTATACTCTAGGTCTACTTTAACTTAAATCTTCAAAGGCATTTGTGGTAGATGTGTACTGAATGTGCATTCAGTACACCCTCGTCTGTATTTCACATGAGCTTACGTGATTTCTGCTAATGAAGTGTCAAATATTTGTCTGGAAAAGGGGCTTGTCCATGTGGGGTAGTCACCTGACACAACTGGCAGCGATGGATTGCATGAATTTACAGTCTAAGCTAGAAAGAAATCAGCCCCAGCATCAGTTCTTGATTCTTCACACTATTCTGTTTTGAAATCCCAAATCAGGCATAACATTATGACCACCTGCCTAATATTGTGTTGGTCCCCCTTTTGCTGCAAAACAGCCCTGACCCATCAAGATATGGACCCCACTAAATCACCGAAGGTGTGCTGTGGTATCTGGCACCAAGATGTTAGCAGCAGATCCTTTGAGTCCTGTAAGTTGCAACTTACTACTTTTGACAGATACTGACCACTGCAGACCGGGAACACCCCACAAGAGCTGCAGTTTTGGAGATGCTCTGATCCAGTGGTCTAGCCATCACAATTTGGCCCTTTTGGTCAAACTCGCTCAAATCCTTACCCTAGCCCATTTTTCCTGCTTCTAACACATCAACTTTGAGGACAAAATGTTCACTTGCTGCTAACAGGTGCCATGATGAGGAGATAATCAGTGTTATTCACTTCACCTGGCACTGCTCATAATGTTATGCCTGATCAGTGTATATGCTCTTTATGGAGTTAACGCACACGGTTGATTATAATGTTTGCACTTGTATTCCTTCAGTGCATGAGTTTACCTGAAATGCCAGGGAGCAGAGGGAGGGTACCCACTCGTCCTCTATGGGCGCTGCCAGCGTGTAGATGCGATGAACTGTGTTGAGGTAAAAGGCGGTGCAGCCTGTCGGACAGCTTTCCCCCAGTGCTGGGGTCACGCTGAGGCACTCTGCCAGCCGGATAACCCGCTTCTCAGTTTTCTTCAGATTGGCAAGCTTGGCAGACATCCCTGCTCCTTCCCGCACATCGTATATCTCAATGCGACCGACTCCCACCTGGCTGGGTTTAAACACCATCACCCAGATCTTCCTCCAGATCTTCTATTCAACAAACAGAGGCACAGGCACATGGAAAGGTACCAGCAGTATGCTTTAGTTTGCCTTAGTTTTTAATAAATAAAACAATAATTATTCCACAGCACTATTCTCGGTTCTGGTTGGTCAGAAAGTGTTGATTCAGTTTCTATAACAGCAGCTCTGACAGTGTTGCAGCTCCAAAGCACAGGTTAATTAATTAATTAATTAATGCACTCGTTTTAATACACATGTAATTGTTGAAATGTTGTAGGTTTTCTGTCAGGAGATGATCAACATGGAACAAGGGTCAGCTCTTTGTAACGGTCAGAAGGAAAGCTGTAACTGTTCTAGTGTCAGGACGGCTCAGTTAGTTCTTTCTGGTTTATTAGTAAAAAAGATAAGCTGCGTTTTGTTCTTATTACTTTCAAATAAGAGGAGGAAAAGAGAGACGGATAAGAGAAGGACTAGTGTAATTTCACATCCACTTGTTTTCCTATAACTGCAGGCATCAAGTGATTTATTCTTTACTTATTTAATGCCTTTTAATGACCTTTTATTTTGTCACTTGGTCAAAAAGCTTCAGCATCGGTGAGCACAGCCGGCAACATAACCAGAAGCAAACAAGATGTGGCCATCTATTTTTATATTCACGGACTGTCCGGATCTTTACGCTGCTTTACAGTTCAGTACAGTGAGGGAAAGTCCTTTCAGCTGTAATTAAACTCTGTAACTGAACTGCTATTTCTGCCCAGGGATCGGTTCAGTGCTAGACGTGGGACACTGAGCTGCCTCGCTCTCACATGCATGATTGATAGCCTATAAACGCCATTGTGCATACGGAGACACCTCGGGTTCCTAAACAGCTGCGGCTTTTCCTCCATCAATAATGCAGTGTGTTAATATTATCTCAACGCTCACAAGTCCCTATGATTCATTATGAATAATTTAGCAGTGTTTTAATGCCGGTGGTGTTGGGGGGGGGGGGTGCATGCTGCTGTAGGATCTACCATTCTATCTGCTGTAACCACGAGAGTTTTTTTTTTTTTTTTGCTGGATTTTGTGCTTAGAGTAAGAGAGCTGAATAAATTTATACAAATACTTTTTAAACATGGTTATCTAGTGTCATGAAGGGCTTTAATTATCATTGTTTATTAAATGATCATCCATCATTTACATAACAGGTCTGCATTTTCAAAGACTTAAGTCAGTGTCACTGAAAATAAATGAGAAAAAACGAAAGAAATTCTTCCCATGATCTTCCACGATGATGCTAAAGAGTATTCCATGTATTTCTTAGGGATGAATGAGTTCAGGTAACAATTTTAATTTTTTTATGAATCATAATGGATCTTATGTTTCCAGCAAAAGATGATGGATATAATGATTATATTTCAAGCTAAAGTGTAGTGATAGGGGGCAGGGATGGGGGAAAAACAGGTGCATTTTAGTTAAATTAAAATGAAGTTATTTACCTGAAACAAGCTCAGATTCTTGGTAGGATTAGTATTAATGTTGTTATTATTAATATTTAAAAGTGAGCTTTACATTATTTTGTAGTATATGTAGTAATGATGAACAGCAGGTACAGTGAAGCTTTTCACACTGATAATGACTAAAGTTTTAATAACTTCTTGGTTTGTTTATCCTGAAGGGTCAACCACCAGCGTTTAGAAGTGTCTAAAGACTCACCTTTCCAAATTTGACTCCCTGCAAAAACAGCGAGCCTTCTTTCACCAACACATCCATCCCGCGGCTTCAGTGCAAACTCTTTCAGCTCTTCTTATCGTGTTAAGGCAGAGGGGAACTGAAAAGAGCGTGTCACCAACCAGAGGCCGTGTAAAAATTCATGTGAATTTCCGTATGCGTGTTGCACCATTCACTGCTCAGAGTGTTCATAAGCTGTACATTAATCATAGCCAGATAAATACATTCAAGCGACAGGAAGCAAATGTCTGCAAAACATCTTGGTTATTGTAATGGGGGTGTGTGTTTTTTTTTCTCTCTCTCTCTTGTGGTTGTCATGATGTAGAGGAACTTTTGTCTCGTTACAGAACACTCTCATGAAAGCTGTCTCGATACAGAAAAACAAATACACACATCTTTAAAATAAAGCTGTGATGTTATACCGTTAAATATCACTTTAACAGACTAAACAAAATGATACAGAGAAATAGCAATTAAATATTGAAAGCTCTTTCCACCCTCAGAAGAGAGTAAAATAATTCCAGTGAAGAAGATTAAAATCAGTGACGTTTAAAAAAAGAAATCGTAATGTGAAATTAACCCGACATGAAGGCTTAAAACCTGACGCATATTTTGGAAATTTTCTTTCTCTCCCTCACACAGATAGAAGGGCCGTGCGTCACACAATAGCGTTAATAGCGTTATTTCACACCGATGTGGTACTATAAAGTGTGCGTGAGAAAAAAATAGCTCAGGACACCTTGCGTGTCTTTACGTATTTTTTCCACTGGTGTACACAAGCGTTTTCACTTTACGCTGTAGGGCGGATGGTTGGTTTATTTTGAAATTAGAATCTTTAACAGTATTTATATGTGGCCTGTAGTGTTCATATGTAATGATATTACACCATTTTTCATCAAGTGAATTGTGTTGTAATGCATTCGACTTAACTCGCAATGGGAAGCCAGAAAGCTTCAGACTGTCACGCTTTCGAGCTGCAAAATGAGGGGAAAAATTACTAATTAGGTAAAGATGAGAACTAGTGTTAGTTTACTTTCTCAAAACTGTATAGTCAGTATATAGCGATCAGGTATAACATCACTGCTGACAGGTGACGTGAATAACACTGATTATCTCCTCATCATGCCATCCTCTTGTGGGGTGTTCCCGGTCTGCAGTGGTCGGTATCTATCAAAAGTGGTCCAAGCAAGGAACAGTAGTGACCGGTGACAGGGTCATGGGCAGTCAAGGCTCATTGATGCACGTGGGGAGTGAAGGCCGGGCCGTGTGATCCGATCCAACAGACGAGCTACTGTTGCTCAAATTGCTGAAGAAGTTAATGCTGGTTCTGATAGAAAGGGGTCAGAATACACAGTGCTGTTTTGGCAGCAAAAAGGGGACCAATACAATATTAGGCAGGTGGTCATAATGTTATGCCTGTTCAGTGTAAACAGTACAACTTGGTTAAAATTAAAGAAGCACTCCATTGTTTATTGGTGATGCTTTGAGCAGCTATATTGATTACTTGCTAAACTCAAGGTTGAGTTACGTTCTAAGTCGAAATTTCAAGTCAAAAGGGTGGTGTTGTTTTTTTGGACCCTGTTATTCTAGGGTCGTGGATTCCAGGTTATGATGATGACCTAATTACAGCAGATTCATCTGTTGCTCCTAGTACTCCATGTTTTATTAAAGCTAGTCATCTGATTGTCTCACAGCTCCAGGTTTCCTGTTCAGTCCTGAGCTCAGGTTTCTGTCACCGTGGGGTTCTGCATGTCCACCTTGTGTCCATGTAGGTTTGTCCCGTTTCTTCCCTCTTGTCTTTGCTGGATCGGCTATTCCATATTGCCCCTAGGCTTAAATGATTGTGTGTACTCTTTTAGGTGAAACGTTTCAGTGGCACTCGTGAAGGATATTTAACCCATGGTTGCTATATTTGTGAAACATGGATAGATTTGATGACACTTTTTTGCGTGTAATCTCTCTGAGGTGTGTGATTTATTTATGGTATGTAGGTTATATTTTATGCCTCGTAATTTTGTTCTGCTTTGCATCTTCTGATGTGCAGTTACAGTAACAATAAACTGAAATTAAATTAAATGAATGAACTCAAACCTTTCTCCGTTTACCTTGACAGAAAGCGAGGGTGCATCTGTCAGGAAGACTGAAGGTGAGATGGAGGATGTGGGTGGGGGTTTCTCTGGTGTCTTTTAATATTGGTGTGAAAAATATGTATGGTGCTTATACTGGGCATAGAAAAGTAGACTGTAGTGTAATTTTAAGTGTTAACTTAAATAAGTACCACTTTAAGTTTTAAATAAGTATTGGATAATTTTTCTTGTGAAATGAACTACCCCATACACACACACACACACACACACACACACACACAGGTTACACACGTTCAGATTCACTTTAATGACGTTTTGCCTGACCAAAGTCACAAATATCAAAAATATTCCATTCTGCTCTTAATACTTTCCTCACAGAATACACAAAACACAAATTAAAAGTTATAAAAATATACAGTTTTTAAAATAAAACTGCTACAGATGCATTGGGGTGCATTTATCAAAATAAAACAAAATACCACTCCCATACTGTTAATAAAAGCACATTAACATATTCTGTTATTACAAGCTCCTGTTTTACTTGCCAAGATGTAATGATGTAATCATCAGTGTAACAGAATTGTTTACTGTTACAAAAGTCTTTGTTCAGTTATACCAGTTCTGATATTTAGTTATTTATGTGAATTCTTTCCAGCAGGCAGATTGGACTTCCTTGGATCCTAGTGCCACATGAGGAAGCTTCTGTTAAGTGATGCTGAAGTATGTGTCTGTCCATCCATCATCTTGATCTTACTGGTCAGGTTTCTAGGAGTCGTTCACAACGCATCTCAAATGTTCAAGCTTCCCACAGGAAGAAAGTGTGTGACAGGACAGAACATTTAAATATACACGTTTTATAAAATCAGGAATAGTCACAACACAAAAACACAAGCATCAGAATAATGTCCAGCTGATTTGAGGGAAACCCAAGTTTGATGATTTTTTTGCTCTTCTCCAGACCAGAACCTCGCATCGTTCTAGTCGCAGATGCAAAAAAGCATAAGTTGTCACTTTTCGTCCATAAAACAAGGAAATCCAGAGGTTTAGAAGTCCATGGAGCTGTTGGCCAGACAGTCCCTGCGGCTGATGTTGGTAACCTGCTTGGTCTGCATGGCCTCCAACTTGGGACAATCTGTGATACGATGACCCAAACCACCGCAGAACGCACAGCCCCTCTCTCCTGAGGAAAACCGAATTAAAAAAAAAAGGTCAGTTTCATCCAGGATACTAACCAAACTGAACAAAATTCCCTCCAGATTTACAAAAGTATAATGATTTGTTTTTGTTTCACAAATTAGGCTTCTTGTAAAAGTTAGCTGAGCATACCAGAAGCAAAGATTAAACAATATGAAATGCTCACCTCCAAGATCCAGCATGGCTTCGTCCCCGGTCTGGAGCACCTGCAGAACAGGTGGCACTTTCTGCTTGGCTTCGACCAGCAAGGCCTTCAGATCCATCAGCACCGATTCCTCTGCAATGGTGAAGGCAAAAGATCCGAATTTACACAACATGACAAATTCCATGTGGAGATCCTTAACACACTTCATACACTTGTTTTTGATTCTTTAGTCCAAAATTAAGGTATGCTACATCACATAGCAAAGCTGTCAAACATCATTGCGTTAATCTAACAGCTTACTAATATTTGCTATTTTTAAGCTTTTCCATCTAAATTAAGATGGAATTAAGATCGTAATGTAGAGGGATATCATTTCTTATTCTTACCGCATCCCTTGTTGATGAACGTTGTAGCTATTCCAGTTTTGCCCGATCGACCCGTTCTACCAATTCTGTGGACTATTAAACAGAGAAAAGATTCAGAGAGCTTGCTAGGCATTCAAACACAAGCAGAAAAACGTACAGACAACAGACTGCTACATGAAAGTTGTCAAAATTGCATGAAACCACCATGTAGCAAAGTATATTGCCACCATAGTGGTGTTTTATTTTTGCCCACATTCTCACCATAGTTCTCGATCTCCTCAGGCATGTCGTAGTTAATTACATGTTGAATGGCTGGGAAATCCAAACCCTTAGAGGCCACATCAGTAGCCACCAAAACATCTTTCTTCCCCTCTTTGAAGGCTTCGATGGCTTTTGTTCTTTCCTCTTGGTCTGGTGAATGACAACAGGAAGATTAGAGCAACATTTAAGAACCACTTTAGCTGTTAAAGATGTTGTTAAAATTACAATCATTATTATATAAGCTCTGTTAGGACAATAATTTTCAATTGCTGGCATATATTGGTTGTTTTAGTAGTTTGAGAGTGCTGTTTTACATACACTATATTGCCAAAGGTTTTGGGACACCCCTCCAAATCATTAAATTCAGGGGTTGGGCTTGGGAACTTGACTGTCCCTGACCTCAACCTGACAGAACACCTTTGGGATGAATTAGAACGGAGACTGTGAGCCAGACCAAAACTGGGACGCCTGCCTTTACATGCACATGAATATGGAGTTGTCCCGCCCTTTACAGCTATACCAGCTTTAACTCTTCTGGGAAGGCTTTCCACAAGGTTTAGGAGTGTGTTTATGGAAATCTTTGAGCATTCCTCTAGAAGCGCATTTGTGAGGTCAGGCACTGATGAGAAGGTCTGGCTCGCAGTCTCTGCTCTAATTCATCCCAAAGGTGTTCAGTCCGGTTGAGGTGCAGGCTAGTCAAGTTCCTCCACACCAAACTCTCTCATCCATGTCTTTATGGACCTTGCTTTGTGCACTGGTGTGCAGTCATGTTGGAACAGGAAGGGGTCATCCCCAAACTGTTCCCACAAAGTTGGGAGCATGAAATTTTCTAAAATGTCATGGTATGCTAAGAGTTCCTTCCACTGGAACTAAGCGGTAGGAATATGTAGCTTGGAGTGATATGGTGGGATTAAAGAAAAAAAAATTACACAATTCGACACAGCTAGCTCAGCACCAACTCTGGAATACGACACTGTATAGTACGCGTGTGTTGCTTTTATAAAATCACAGGTGATTGAGTTCAAAATAAATCTAAAATACCACCAGCTTGCTAACGTTTATCCGGCATCTTTGTTCAGTATGTGTGCAGTACGTTAGACGGTGTTTTACCTTTGCCTCCGTGGATTGCCACAGCCTCCACACCTTTGAGGAGCAGGTACTCATGGATGGCATCCACGTCTGCTTTCTTCTCAGCAAATATTAACACCTGAGAGAGAGAGAGAGAGAGAGAGAGAATTATACAAAATTAGGTACATGTCATCCATGTCGTTTTAATAAGCGTCAGTCATTCCATCTGAGAGCGAAGTATTTCAGATACATTATTAGTGCAATAAATACAATTCATTATGCTAAATTAGTATAATGGTGCAATATAATATAGACTCACTGTGCACATCTACACAATCATCTAGTTATCTAAATCAGCCAATTATGTTACAGCAGCACAGTGCAAAAGAATCATGCAGATACAGGATAGCTTAGGGTAATATTCACATCAGAATAGTGACTCTGATCTTGGCATTGTCTGTGGGTACCAGATGGGCCGGTTTGAATATTTTAGAAACTGCTGATCTCCAGGGACTTTCACAGAAACAGAATAGTGCAAAAAAAAAAAAAAAACCCAAAACATTAAGTGTTCTGTTGTCGGAGAAGCTTTGCTGATGTGAGAGGTCAGAGGAAATTGGCCAGATTTGTTTGAGCTAACAGGAAGGATACAACTAAAATAAGTGCAGTTTACAACCCGAGCATAAAAACAGCCCTGCATGCACAAAACATCAAATCTTGTCTGCTGTTGTAGCTGTTGACTGTATGTGAAGACTGTTGACTTTGTTAGCTCTAAAACCAGTCTTGTCATTTGTCTCATTAACAAGTTGTTACAGCTTACAGACAGACACACAGGGTGGGAAGATTTTTTCTGTACCATTGTGTGTAAACTCGAGAAGATTGTGTGAAGATCTCGGCTTCTGAAACACCCAGACCGTGATAAGTCAGTCATACTTCTTCCTTCTCGTTCTGCTGTTCGGTGCTCTTGACCTGTAGCTACTTTTTGAACAGTGCTGCTGCCACACGATTGGCTGATTAGATAACTACATAATGTTCCTAATTAAGTAGACGATGAGTGTAGAGTCTCATTCTGCGTGACCGAAATACACAAGCAAAAGCTGTGATCATTCTAACAATAAAATGTATTAATTAATGGCATGCAAGTTTTCTTTTGATAAAATGTGAAAAAGTTAGTGGTACATACAGGAGGTGGAGTCTTCTGTAAGCACTCCAGAAGGTACACCATTTTTGCTTCCTCTTTGACATACTCTACTTCCTGTGGAAGAATTATGCAACAAATTTAGTGGTAATGTTGAAATTGCTCTAGAGCAATGACTGCCAACTTTATCTGAACTACAAACTGTAAGGTTCTCCATTTGGTTATGACTCTGCAAAATTATTATTTTTTTATATTTATAATTGTAAATCTTTTAACCATACGTGCAGCAAAGACACTTTCCAATGCAAAGGTTTGATCTACCAAAACTGGAGTAAGATCTGTCCCATAGGATTTAGAGTTCGCCCCTTCGTGCACACAAAGCATTCACCTGAATGACGTCCAAGCTGGCAGCTCCGGCTCGGCCCACGTTAATGGTGATGGGTTTGACCAGAGCGCTTTTGGCGAAGTTCTGGATCTTCTTGGGCATGGTAGCGCTAAAGAGCAGCGTTTGTCTCTGACCCTAAATCACAAATTAATGGCCGTTAAAAAACAAAAAAAAAAACCCACACACAAGCAACATTTACATACATCATACTATTCTGTGTATTTTATTTACAGCTACATTTGTACAGGTTTTTAGGGAAACAAGAAGATTCTTGAGAAACTGATTTTCTAGAAATGATGTGTACACTTCCCTCAAGTATTTGTTATATATAAACTTCGAGGAGATTGTTGTGGGGTTTTTTGATAAATTCTAATTCTAATACATAAGCCTAATATATCTCACCCACTAACAGGATGAGGAGATAAGTGTTATTCACTTCACCCCAGTGTGTAGAATGTTACGCCGATCAGTGTCCATAATTTCAGACACCACTTTAAGAGACTCCTATTCTCTACACGAGTCTAATTCTGCTCTCAGCTTACTTTTACTACACAACTGTAACATGGGGTAAGATCAAAACTGCCGTGCGTGACTAAAACGCAGACGACATGGCAAGCAGAAACCACTAAATAGTATAAAAAATATTGAACACATTAAGAAACGAACACAAATGCTGCTGTTAGATGAGGAACTGGGGATTTCAATATCCATTATCACAAGCGTTAAGAAAAAAAGAGATGAATTGTTCTGATTGATGGACAGTGCTAGTATTAATATAAGTATAAATATAAACTTGCACAGATAAAATTTAAAGGTACTTTCAGTGATTTTGGTGCAATCTGAACACCCCACCCAAAAAAGCAAGCCACGCCCCCAAAAGACAGACAGTGCTAGAAGGTGGAGAGTTTTCTGAATCAGGGATGGAGAGAAAGCCTCTTTCACCTGGTTGGTTAGTTTAGTTAGCAACATTATTTATTTACTCACTAAAAGCTTAGGGCACCAAAGAGATGGGATTTTATCAATGAGAACATTGTTAAACATTTCCAAAAAATGTGTTTAGATTTTAAAAATGGCTGACTGCACTAGAAAACATGATTAAAGAAAGAAAAATGCTAACCTTAAAATAAGAGAAGATTGTCCTGATGTCCTCCTCAAAGCCCATATCGATCATCCGGTCAGCCTCGTCCAGAGCCAGGTAGCGACAGATATCCAGACTCACCATCTTCTTATTAAGCAGATCCATCAGGCGGCCCGGTGTGGCCACCATCATGTGCACACCGCTTCAAAACACATTAAACTCGGATTATAATATAACCCGCTTACTTGATCGGACACGCTCGTTCGTTATGCTACGATTTATTTATCCTCAGATAAATACCAGCTGTAGTTAATGTGTTTCAGAGGACACCCACTTACTGCTTGACCACCTCCATCTGTTCTTTGACAGACATACCCCCGATGCAGAGGGCAGTGCGCAGCTGAGGCGCGCCCTCATCTTCCAGGAGCTTGCAGTAATACTCGATGATGCCGTGTGTCTGCCTCGCCAGTTCCCTCTGCAGGAGAACAAAGGCACAGCAACATTCATTTACAAAAACATATCCCAGTAGTCTTTAAACCTGAATCAGCTCACAGTGTTGATGTTAAATAGTGTATGTCCACCGATCAGGCATAACATTCTGACCACCTGCCTAATAAATGTGTTTGTCCCCATTTTGCTGCCAAAACAGCCCTGACCTGTAATGCACTGTGTATTCTGACACCTTTCTATCAGAACCAGCATTAACCTCTTCAGCAATTTGAGCAACAGTAGCTCGTCTGTTGGATCGGATCACACAGGCCAACTTTCGATCCCCACGTGCATCAGTGAGGCTGTCATCGGTTCACCACTGTTTCTTCCTTGGACCACTTTTGATAGATACTGACCACTGCAGACCGGGAACACCCCACAAGAGCTGCAGTTTTGGAGATGCTCTGATCCAGTGGTCTAGCCATCACGATTTGACCCTTCATTCCTCACTCAAATCCTTACACTTGTCCATTTTTCCTGCTTCTAACATCAACTTTGAGGACAAAATGTTCACTTGCTGCCTGATATATCCCACCCACTAACAGGTGCCACGATGAGGAGATACTCAGTCTTATTCACTTCACCTGTCACTGCTCAGAATGTTATGGCTGATTGGTGTATGTATAAAATGGTAGTGAAATGTGCTTACAGAAGGGCAAATGATGAGCCCGTAGGGTCCCTCTCTCTTGCAGAAGGGCAGGCGTTTTTCCTGCTCTAGACAAAACATGATGATGGGCAGAGTGAAGACCAGAGTCTTCCCGGAACCCGTGAACGCAATACCAATCATATCTCTGCCAGAAAGACTACACACAGACAGGAATAAATCAATAACAGCACCCAGAGCAGACAGGCATGTATGCTTCTCTTTAACAAATCAGTGCGTCGTGGGATCTTACATAGTCGGGATTCCCTGGATCTGGATGGGTGTCGGATGCACGATTCCTTTCTTCTTAAGTCCTTTCAGGATGGCTGCAAAATATTTCAGGCGGTGATTATTCAGTTGAACAAATATATAATGGCAATTTAATGTAAATATGACTGATTAATGTTCATCATCAACAAAACAAGAAAACTCACATTATAATCGCATAACAGCAGATTAGTAAAGATTTATTAAAGCTGGATAATTGTTTACTCTACTCATGGTTAATAAAATTACTAGTTAAATCACATTTATATGTAAAGTGTTGGCAAAATATTTGTTTTACATATTTAGCATTTAATAGATACATTACAACCCTTTTTCCCCACACTACCTTTTAACCAGCCTTACATTATTACTATAATTTATTTATTTATACTTGTGTAAGCAAAAAACATTGTCACTATAATTTATTGAGGGTTTTTTTTTTACGTTGAGCTCCTTTAAGTTTATGAATGTGCTATATAAAAGTTTATTCTTTAATATTATTATTATTACAAAATGATTTATCTTATTGAAATTTTTATAATTTTCACTTAATCTAGACTTTGTGTAACAGAGCATAATTTAAATTTTTTCAATTTGACTTAAATAAAGATTTATAGTGACAGCTTTTCTAAGCATTTGATCTGATATTTATGCGTCTTATATACAGAGAGGCAAATAAATACATTGCAGAAATTATCCATGAGGATTTCTGTTACCTTGAGGGAACTTCATCTCTCTGAAGCTCTTAATGGGCGGGGGGATGATGTCGCCCTCCACCAGGATGTGGTACTTCTTCCTCACCCGGTCATGCCTCACTACAGGCATGTTCAATATGTAGCGAGGAGCTTTCCAGCTTAACAGAGCAAAAACAATACAAGATATAATCATACAGAAAATAACAGTACATCTGAATCAAAAATACTGCTGTCGCTAAAAACAACCAACTACGTACGAATAGCTTTGATTGTTTATCAGCCATGTTAGTGTCCGTGGTGATAAACGTGCAACTGACACGAATATGACAGACAACTCACCTGGTCTTAATAGGGTCTTCATAGGTGATACCTTTGGCCATCTCCTTAACAGACATTAAAGCTGAAGGGAACAAAAGACAGGAAAAGTTGATATGATGCCCAAGAATTCATTGTAAATGACTTGGCATTAAAGTCATGAAAAAGCTTTTTTAATGCGATAAATCACCACCCCCATGACCACATGCCCTGCCTTGCACTATAGCTCAATTAACTCCAATGAATACAAGTCAATTAACACTAACAAGCAATCAACTCTTTATTAATAAATTATATATATATATATATATATATATATATATATATATATATATATATATATATATATATATATATATATATATATATATATATAAAGTGACAGTTCTCACCTCTGCCCTCAGCCACACTCTCCAGAATCTTCTCCTCCTCCTTCAGCTGCTTTTCCTTTGCCGACTCCTTCCGGGCTGAAAAAAAGATGAACCCATTCATAACACTAATAAACAGTCAACAATCGAATCCCGCTATTATGTAATAAACACCTTACTAACAAACAGCACAGTACTCAATTTCTAACAGCAAGGATTCAGGATCATGTCTTAAATCCTTCCCATGAACGAGCGGCCACAGGTGGATCACGTGTCTACGCTACCTTCTGCTTTCTCCTTCAGGTGCTGGTGCTGGTCGAGCAGGCTGACATTGGATCGTGGCCCCAGACCCTCGTCCTCATCCTTCTGTTCTCCTCCGCTGTCCTTCTGGTCCTCCTCGGTCAAACCCTTCCCTCGAAAATGCATCATCTTCTGCAACTGAGAGTCCAGACGCACATTGCATCACATTCAACATCGAAATCAAACAATCCGTGATGAGCAAAAAAAAGACAGGAGGTCTATCATTCATGCAGATCCAAAGAATCAGAAAACACGATAAAACAAGGGGGAAAGAAATAACATTCAGTACATACCATCTGCTGTTTTCTAATCTTAACCGGAACATATGGCACATAGTCATCATCGTCTGAAGCCTCTGAAGCAGACTTCTCCTCTGTGTAGTTTCTCTGGAAATTAAAATATTACGATCATTAAATATTCACAAAAAGTGACACAAAGTAGTTAAGAATTCACCTTCAACATAGCTGGTGTTCTAATGGTTCACAGATTCTCTGTAGGACGCAAGGCAGGTCATGGATAAAAAATACTCCATTTGTCACTGTCTTCAAATTCATTTATTTGTTTTTAACTAAAATAAATTATTTTGCTCCAAAATAAAGGATAAATGTGTGTGTGTTTTTTATCAATTAGTCAATAATATTAACAATAACAGTATTAATAATATTAGTCAATAAATTATTGGATATTTTACTTTAGATGTTTACATGAAGGAGCTTGAGGAAAATCTTAGAGGACTTTGCCATTAAGGGCATTTAACGGACAGTCACGTGACTTTGCCGTATACTACAATACAAAGACAAGTGCGCGAGAGCATAAAAAGATCCGAATCTTTTTATAGAGTGGTGAGTCAAATCACTTGAATCATTGATCATCGAATCACTGGAACAACTCTAACCAGTAAATTACACAATGTGGAATCGTTCGTTTATAAACTATTACGGTTCTATATAATGACATATAAAAAACACGAAATAATGTAATGTTAGTTTATTATTCAGAGACAAGCTGAATTAGCATGACATGGAAATGAGATTATCCTGAAATATACTGCGATACACTGAGACCACGATCATCTAGTACATACTAACACAATGATAACCTTCATTTTAAAATCAAGATGTTACACGTCGTACATTAAATAATAAATTTATTAACCGAATTAAAGAGCTATACGTTTGCTATTCACTAACGGCCAGGTTAGCGCGAGCGCACACACCTAGCTAACGTTTGCCAGTTTTAAACTCCGTTTCAGAAAAAATATTATGAATAATTACACAATTAATCTAACGTACCTTCCTCGGTTTGTCTTCTGCATCCATGGTGCGTAGATTTCTAAATATCTGTTGACTTTAATCTGAGAAATATTTTTTGTTTAAACGTGCACGCAAAATTAGTGTTTGGCTAGTTCGCTAGTTGCTGTTTATAGAATTATCTTTTTCCTCACACCTGTTTTTGACATACAACTCATCCAGCCTGCGGATTGGCTAGAAGTTTCTAAAAGGACTGCGCTGATTGGCCAGCGAACACAATCAGCGGCGCTGCTAGAAAAACTAACCAATCGCGTGCATGAAGCAGTGTTTGGCACAATACGGGTATGAAAAAAAACGGGCAAGTACGCACGCGCTACGTTCCTACGGCGTCCCAGTGTGGCCAATCTAGTTTTTACGCGAAGACGATTATGCAGAGAACACAATGGCATAGAGAGATTATAAATAAGAAAAATGAAGGGTGGAAAATGAAGCTCGTTTATAAGCCTAATATATCAATAGAAATGTGAGAAGCTGGAGGTTATGTAATACTGTGTCTAAGGCATATTAACAATGCTGATGATCACTTATGGGCAAGAATTTAGGCACTCTTAGTGACAATATGTGAAATAGTTATATAACACATGCAGTTAGTGATATATGGTGTGTAAACACATGATGCTGTATGCTTTCAACACATTATTTTTATTAAGCTGAAGAAACCCACCCTGCTCCAGGGGCGCTGCGTCATGGCTGACCCTGTGGTCTGACCCCAACCTTTAAGGATATCCCATATGCGAAGAAAGAATTTCACTGTGCAGTATTGTATATGTGACAAATAAAGACTTAACTTAACTTAAACTCCTTTATGTGTATTTTTAATTTAAACCACACATTTTCAATAAGGCGAACATCTAGAGAATTACGAAGCCTTTTGGAAACCTAGAATTTGTCTCCTAAAATCATTTCTGTGTTTAATTTGGATTTGTTTGGGGGTCTTGCTGCATCTCCATGTACACTATATTTCCAAAAGTTTTGGGACACCCCTCCAAATCATTCAGTTGAGGTGTTTGTTTTTCAGGGGTTGGGCTCGGCCCCTTAGTTCCAGTGAAAGGAACTCTTAATGCTTCATCAGCATATGAAGACCATTCCAACATGACTGTACACCAGTGCACAAAGCAAGGTCCATAAAGACATGGATGAGCGAGTTTGGTGTGGAGGAACTTGACTGGCCTGCACAGAGTCCTGACAAGCTGATAGAACACCTTTGGGATGAATTAGAGCAGAGACTGTGAGCCAGATCAAAACTGGGACGTCTGTCTTCACATGCACATGAATGTAATATGGAGTTGTCCCGCCCTTTGCAGCTATAACCCTAGTAAAGTAAAGTTGGGAGTATGAAATTGTCCAAAATGTCTTGGCATGCTGAAGCATTAAGAGTTCCTTTCACTGGAATTAAGGGGCTGAGCCCAACCCCTGAAAAACAACACCTGAGAAGGGGTGCCCCAAAACGTTTGGCAATATAGTGTATCTAATCACCAGAAATGCTACACTTTGTGTTGTTCTTAGGAAAAAATTCTTTCACGCAGCTTGATTTGGAAAGCCCATGAGGCAAATAACCTGCTCAGTTCTGACATTTGGGAGTGTTTTGTTTCCATTTTCTAACTCGCGCATCTGCTGTCTGAATCTATAGCTCTTTAGTTGTTGCCATGGTGATTCACAACAGGGATGCAACATGTGGATCTGGATAAACATCCACCACAGAGTCTGTGAAGACTGAAAAGAGGCACTTACTTGTAAATAATGTTTGCAATTACATAAAAGAGAGGTTAAAAATAATTAAGAAATGAATAAAGACAGTAATAATAAGTGGATTTCTTAACACAAAAAAAGTTCTCTCATCTCATCAATTTCTCTTACACAGACTCTTTCCACTAATTTTTGCCTGTTCTCTTAAAGGCTGCCGATAATTCTGCCTTGTTATTTATACTGCGTTATCTCCTCCATGCTACACCACTTTAATATCAGAATTCCTCATCGATTTTGATAGAAATCAAACAGGACACTTTTTTTTTTTTTTCAAAACTGTAATGTTTTAATCTTTCAGAATGAAAGATTTTCACAGTATCAAAAGTGAATAATTAAAAAACAAAAAAATAAAACAAAACAAAAAAAACGCCAACATACACTTGGCCTTTAATGGTATAGTATAAATCTACATTCCAAAACGTTTAAAATAATGTCTTCTAGTTCGATATAACCTGGATAGTGTCAGAGATGTAGAATAGGAAAGAAAAAACAAAACAAAACAAAACAACAGCTCAAACCCATTTAAAAACCCATCGTGTGTTTCATCTCAACCCTTCAAAAGCCAAGCGAGGAAAGAGAGATGGTGCGATCTTATTTCCCAGGTCCCAACAGATCAGTTAGTTAAGATTCGTCTACTCGGGGGATGAAGGTGGCGACACATACACGTGCAGAGCGATAATCAGGCTTCAGTGTTGTACCATGGTGCTGAAGATCATGAACAGGACTTAAAAAAAAATAAAATAGGTCCTCGATACCAAACGTGACACAGAAAACACCAGGACAGGATTTTTTTTTTCCATCTGAATTCGGTCTAAGCCAAACTACAACAAGCAGCGACTACAGAGAGAGAGAGACAGAGAGAGAGAGAGAGAGAGAGAGAGAGGGAGGGAGGCTGAGCGACCGGCACGCAGCCGGACAGCTACAGAAGAACATTCTCAGGAGCACAAAGACAAGACTGAACTCGGAGAACTCTTCTAACGGTCAGTGCTCATCTGGAACCCGACTGTCAGTTTGGGGATCGGCATGCAAGGGTGCAAGGGAAGTCCCGTCCATCTGATTTCCCTTTTCGATTGAGGATTTCACGTGATGAGTCAGAAGTGTTAAACACAGGTATTAGATACAACATTGCTGTATATGTATATTAGTGTTTTTGTTTATTCATGATTTTTTTTTTTTTAAATTAATTCGTCCAAAATTATACTCAATAAGGGCAAAAATATGTTTCACATGGTCCCACACTGTAACCTGTGTTTTTATTTTATTTTATTTTTTACTACAGTACTTGACGTCCCCGGGCTTGTATTTATCACACGTCTCAGAGGGACTGCTCACAGGCAGAAAAATAAAGCAGTGTTTTAGCACATAATGGTGGATGAGAAAAAATCTGGTCTGAGAGCTATTTCATAATAAAGCAGCACTTCAAAATGTTGTATTTTTCTAACCAGTAAAACTACAGTCTACTTGATTTCTATTGGTTCACGAGAATTTTTCTAGTCCTTTTCCCTTGATTTTTACTGAATGTTTGGCAGTTTTCAGGCATCTCACAATGAAAGAGATCATAAAGTGTTAAAATGCTTCGCCTAAAGCGCAAACGTTGCTGCCTTAAAAATCAGCGGGAGTTGTCGTGAGATCATACAGCTATTATAGCACGCAAATCATATCCGACTCATTTAAAAATAAACGACTGCGAACAGTGAACAAGAACAAATGATGTATGTTGAGAAATAAATATAACAGGCATTAGGTAACGCTCCTACTGAGACGTCTGATACGGTCAAGTCCAGAAGGTGTGTGTTATTAATCAAGCACATGCTCATGATAGTTCTGTCCAATGTCATTTTTCTGTCGTCTTGTCAGTATCTGCGGTGTTTGTCGATAAGCACAGGTCAGAATAAAAAGTACCTTTTGGAAGAAAAGAATAAATAAATAGACATTGTGGGCTGACGGGCCGATGTGTGCCATGGTTTGGGGTTTAAAACCTTTTTTTATTGTAAAATCATTATTTACACACTACAAAATGAAGCAATGAGGTTTCCTGCGAGTGATCCCGCTCTACTTAAGAGATACAGTAAAAATTCTCCGGTGGACGATTACAGACTGCGTGACGAGGTCCCGTGGCGTACTGAGAAAGGGGCGGAGACAGACGGCGACCTCCAGCCGATCAAATCTGGAGTACAGTGGCTACAGACTAGAGCGACCAATCAGATGGTCGAGAGAGTTGAGTCCTATTGGGAAGTTGGGGGGGTTCTCCGGTTACCATCATCCAGGCGTGTGTGTGGTTTGTGTGTGTGTGGTGTGTGTATGCTGCATTACTGCGCTGCGTTCGATGGCATCTTTTTCAGGCTGAAGTTGGACCAGTTCACAGCCACCTTCTGTCGCGTCTGTTTAGCTGAATCGAGGCAAAACCTGGAGGGAGACACGATGACACAAAAAAAAGAGCCAATCAGTGTCAGGAGTGTGCAGATCAGTGACCCTGGATAATTTGTTTCAATAAATAACTGAATGTACAAATAAATACATATTTTTTAAATAATTTGTTTGAATAAACAAACAAACAAATAAAAAAAATAAATGTATAAAAATATAATTTTAAAAATAATTTGTTTAAATAAATAAATGTATAAATAAATACGTTTAAAAAAAAATGTTTAAATAAATAAATGTTTTAAAAATTGGTTTAAGAAATAAATGTATAAAATATTTTTAAAAATTATTTGTTCAAATAAATGTATAAATAAATATTTTTGTAAATAATTTGTTTAAAGAAATACATGTTCAAATAAATAATTTTAAAATAATTTTTATAAATAAATAAATAATAATAATACAAAAAAATCTGAATCCAATCACTTGCTGCACATCACACATCAACTAGCACTTTGGACAACACACTAGAGCTTTGACGTGTTGATGAATTTGTGATTCTTTCATCACTAAATAATACGTTAATTAGTAGATGAAGTTTCACCTCTTAAAGTATTCAACCTCACGATCGATTTCGTCCATCTCCGTCGGATCGAGGTCTTTGGGGAGGAACACGTCGTCTGTTGAGCCACAAAGAAAAAATAATAGACACAACAATTGTGAATTACTCAGATAAGGAGAAAACCAAAGGTTCTCTTTAACTGGAGAATAAATAAATAAACAAAGGTGTTCTACAGTTAGCGAATCTCTATAAGTAAATGAAAGTAAAATCAGATTACCGATAGCACTACTGGACTTTTCCGTCTTGCTCTTGTTCTTCTTGTTCTTTCCTTTGGACTGTTGTTGGTGCTGTGAGTTCTGAGAGCTGACTAGGTGGTTTGTGTTGCTTTTCCCGTCTGCTTCTTGCTCCGATTTGTTGCTTCTCGTATCGCTGTCGTTCTTCCCCCTCTGCGTGTTGAGACCCGAGTGATGGTTCCCATTCGAGGCTGCATTCCCTATGTGTTTGGAAGTTTGCTTGTTTTCCTCTACTTTTTTGCTGACTGTTTTCTGACTCTCTCCGTGTTGCTGGGCTCCTCTGCAGCCTCCCTTGGCTCCTTTCTCTGCCTCGTTGCTTTTCTCCTGATTTCCAGATGTCACTTTAGCTGGTTTGGAGTTAACCTGCTGCTCCTGGGACGCCTGCTCCTGCCTCTGGTTTTTCTTGCCCTTCTTTGTTTTGGCGGTGTTGCCCGTGGTGTTCTTGGTCTCGTCTTTGGATTTGGGCGCGTCGTTAGGGGCAGGAGCGGCGTTTATGGTGGTGTTATTATTGTTTGTGGGGGTGGGGGTGGTGGGATTGGTGGGAGGGGGGCTGCTGTTGTTATTCTCACTGGTCAGGCCTTGGAGAATCTTCACACTCTTTTTAAAGTTTTTGAACGAGAGCGGCGCGAGGTCCAGGTCGATCTGCTGCGGTTCGGGCACTGAACCATTGATGTGAGGCAGCAGGCGCTGACCCTCTAGCGAAGCGGCTTTTTTGGGGAAGTCGCTGACGTCGAGGTTGAGGTCGTACATGCTGAACGAGGCACGGATGGAGTCCTTGATGGTGTTCTTGATCTCCTCGAGGCGAGATGTTAGGAAGCTGTTGACACGCTCCAGCTCCAGCTGAGGCCACTCGAGTAGCCGACCAGCCTCGCCGTCTGGAGCACGCTCCTCCTCCTCCTCCTCCACTTCCTCCATCGCCTCTGGCTGAGGAGAAGAGGACAAACGCTGCTCGCTGCATGCTTGTTGCGCACGCTCCTTCTCCTGGACAGGATATAAAAGGAAAGATTAACCTTTTACATCTATAAAATATCTATTATATAAACACTTGATGTGTGTTACACTTCTGTATTGTTCCCCTTGTTTGTCAACGTCAGGATCATCTGCCTCACTGTTGACTCAACTGTCAATGGAAGCCATACCTTCTTCTTCTGTTTGTGGCGAGCACGTTTGGCAGCCTTGGCGCTGTTGACCCTTTTGGGCTCTGTGGAGTTGATGAAGTGGAGGAGCTCGTCGACGTCCCGGTGATCTATGGGGTTCGTTAAAGCTGGGTCCAGGTCTTGCCTCTGAGGCAGCTCCTCTTTACGACGTGTCAGCCTCGAGCGGAGTTTCTCTCGGATCTCCGCATAGTTCCGGCTCGTGGGAGCTGCAGGGGGCTGCAGGATGAAGGTGATTTTGTTTTCTTTAAAACTGCATAAACAATTTGGACTACTAGCACTTCCTAGACAATCACGGCTTACAGTGTTGTAATAGAGTGTATTGTACTCAGATATAGGCAAGCTCTGATCAGAACTCACTGCACATTTCTTCTATTTATTATGATGTGTATTATTATTAGAAGAGAAAAAACATCGGGGAAAAAAAAAAAAAAGACAAATCTTGCTGATCTCCTGAAGCGATATAATCCACCAGAGCACTTTAGTTAATCCAAATAATCACTAAAATCTCAGGAACTGATATGATGTTTCAGAGTACATCAGAAATGCGTTTTATTCCATATTAAGAGCTTATTTGTTTGTCCAATTTTCAGTCCTTCACCTTTTAATCTTATTAAAGATACACATCATTATTCAGAATAATTTTAAGAGCTAATAGTAATTTCATGAGTCATTGCACCTTCTACATGTCTTCATTATCCTTATCCCTTTGAGTGCTCTAAACCTTTAAGATGTAAATCAGTTGTGAATGCTTCGGAATGTTTCTTTACCGCGTTATGTCCGAAGAACTCGCAGTAGCAGCAGTCGCAGTATTTGCCGTCGCGTAGGTTCGTAGAGGAGGAGGCACAGGAGCTGCGCTCGGACCCGCTGTCCTCGTCCTCCACGTCGTCCCCCTCGCACGCCGCCTGCTGGCACAACGACGAACCGTTCACCAGCTTGTGCCCTTTACACGCCTGGTCCCTAAACACGACAAACACACACATCCCAACCATCATCACTTTACACTGCAGAAATGTCTTTAAAAAAGTCTAAATATAATATTACACTAACTGCTACTGGAAGAAATCTACTAACTAATTAATAGCTAAGATTTACAGCAAAATCTTCCCAATCTCTCAGCACACCAAATCTCTCATCACACCTGCACGTGCTGGCTGTTAAATGAGCTGCGTTAGTGGAGGCTGCGGCGGCGCCGTTGGTGTTGTGTCCGTTACACGGGTGATTGCAGCCCATCATGGAGGAGCTCAGTTTGGCGTTTTTGCAGGTGCTGGGTTTGTCCTGCCCGCCCGAGTGCTTGGCGCCGAGGTTTGGTGCTAGCGGAGTGAACGGAGCGTGCTGATTGGATGTGGGTTTAGTGGAGGGGGGCAGAAGAGATGAATTCTGGGAAGAACAGAGACCCGTCGGGCTGTTGGGTGGAACGGACAGATCTGCCGACGGCTGGTGCTGCTCGTTCGGGTGAAACGCTTCACCTGGAAAAAAGGAGCAGAAAGTTTAGATTTTATCATTCAAATTGTCCAGTGTGTGTGTGTGTGTGTGTGTGTGTACCTGGAGGAGTTGGTCTCCTACACATGGTTTTGAAGTGCTTGGCCGAGGTCTTGCAGAGCTCAGCAGAGGTAGAGAGTGGCGTAGCGGTGGATGTGGCACTGGGGGACGCTGGGTGACTGTAGGGACACGCCTTGGTCCCGGACGCCTCGTGAGACGATCGTTTATCGTGACAGGTTGGTCCTGCCGTTCCTCCTGCTACAACCACAAGCAGCCACAAGGGAAAGTCAGTGAGGGATAAATAACGCAGATCACGATAACCGAGCTCTACTATAATGTCATGCATTAAGAGATTGAAATTCAGCCGGGTTACTGGACCTGAATAAAATATTACATACACGCCCCAGGAGAAGGGAATGGAATATAATAAATATGCAGGATAAATGTGCGATTAGGCTGAAAAACCACAAGGGAAAAAAATTCTAATAGATAATCCTTTATTTCGACAGGAATACAGACCAGGACACACCAGAATAAAAAACAGACGGCCTTAGTAGAATTGCAGAGAAGAGGTAATAATTTATTATGTAAAGAATAACCTAAAAATAACCTTGATAGACCTGTTAGGACTAAGAATAGCACGGCTCTGCTGAACGATCTGATTCCGATTGGTCAGAAGGTGGTGAACTGTCCAGAAAAGCAGATATGAGACGCCTATAAAAGCTCGTCTAATATTTTAATGCATTCATCACTTCTGTGGTAAAATCGTACAATCATGTTGTATGTCAGGAATAAAACACGTAGGGGATGTGCTGTTACAGGAAATAATCAACATCAAAATCAGAGCTCCTATTGCTGCACCAAAAGTTCTCCTCTAACATCAAATGAATTATTCCTGATATGCTTCAGAAATTTGGATTATATAGGAGTAATAGTATATTACTTTTACAAATATCAGTTTAATTTTTGCTTTGAATGATACAAAGCTTTAAAACTGGAGACTCCTTCCATGAATCATTGCTTGTTGAGTATCCAGTATTCAAGCCTCTATGCTTGCTGTTACTACAGAAACGATAATGTATTAGAATGAGTGCACTGACACCAAGTCCTTCTGACCAATCAGACTCCGATCACCAGACTGAAATAGATCAGACATCGGTAGGAAATCCTCTCTGTAGAGTCAAACACAAAGCTCCAGACAGCATGAGTGAGATCCAGAGGGAAGTCGCACCTTGCTGAGAGTGAGTAGCATTGCCGTGGGTGCAGTGACCTCCTGTGTTTGTGTGTGTCGAGTTCCAAAGACCCGAGAGCTTACGGGCCGACAGGAAGGAGCTGGGATCCCAGTCCACCGAGTTTTGCTCTGGGTAACCGTTCCCACAATTCTGCGACTTACACGAGGACGAGTGGGACAGCGACGCCTGCAAAACACACACACAGTAAAATATCACTATAACGCATGAGGATGGCTTCATAAATCAAAAAGCCAGCACTGTGGATCAGTGTGTACACATAAAAACTGGAAACGGGAGACGGAAGTTTAGCCTTTTCCACTGACTGGCTGCGGCGTGTAAATAATCAGTGCGCTTTCAGGAAGCCATTGTTTGGATAAGATCACCTAAGCAAGAGTCACATCTGTTATCAAGCCCTTTTACAACACTGGCAGGATTGTGGTTTGGCTTTTCCCCTTAAAGTCTGAATCAGAGCTGTAGCTCACACACACACGCGTGCACACACACACTATACAGCAGCATCATATTCAACATGGAAAATATTCATATTAATCACAGACACCTTTATGTGCCAGTGAAGGTGACTTTTGTGTTTTGTTGTGTGTTTATTTCGAGCAACTGTGAAGAAGCAAGTCATACAATGCAATACAAGATGTTTGTTTGGTGGCTTAGTGGAGTCCCTCCTTCTTCCTTTTCATCTTTAAGTGATGAGCTCTCGTACCTCGGGTAAGAAAAAAAAAAATTACCGTTTTCCTGTTTAATGATGTTGTCGCTAGGTACCGTGTTTCGATATTAGGAAGCGGAAATTTACGCGAAAAATAAATAAATAAATAAATAAAATAAAATAGAAAATCTGAACATTACAAGAAATTATAGTTTTATTATATATATATATATATATATTTTCCTTTACTAATTTTCCCATCATTTAAGTTGTCTTAACTTCAGATAAATGATGTGTAAAGGTTAGGTCTTACAATCATCTGGTTTTTAACCTTCTCCATATTCGATGTAGGAAACTTTGAAAGAAAGAAAGATAAAAAAAAAACAGTGGTGAAGCAGCTTTCTGTGTTCATGCCCCAAAGATCTGGAAGACGTTATCAAGAACAAATCCATCGGGCTCCATCTGTCACTGATTTAAAAAAGGAAAGAGATAAAACATATTTTTCACTCTGGGTGGCCAAAAAAAAAATATATAAAAAAAGAAACGCAATAGTGTCAGGACACGCTTTTCGATCCTCAAGATAGAGTAGAGATGAAATAAAAAAAAAATTGTTTTGTTTTTCTTTGTGTGTGTGTGTTTTACAGGGATCTGTGCAATGTTAAACAAACAAATAAATAAATAGAGAAACAGGCCAAAAATTAAACAAAACAAACAAACAAACATGTAAACAAACAAATAAGCAAGATGCCATTCATTTGATCATTATATATTTTTATTTATTTACTAAAAAGATGTTGCAATTTATCCGGAGAATATTGTGTGTGTGTATGTATATATATATATATATATATATATATATATATATATATATATATATATATATATATATATATATATATATATATATATATTTTTTTTTTTTTTTTTTTTTTTTTTTTCCATAACATTGACACAAAATTTAATTTTATTTATTACTTAGTGTCTGATTATTTCCTTAATTTTTTACAGGAAACTTTTTTTTTTTTTTAATATATAATTTTATTTATTGCTTCCCCCTTTTTTACTCAATTATTTTTCTATTATTTGTTGTTCGTAGGATGCAGCCGCTGTACAATTTTTATTTATTTAGTCATTTATTTAATTTTTTTTTACTAAAAATTTCTTGGACTAAAGTACGAAAGCACCGATCGCAAAACTGACCGCATTTTAACAAACGCAGGGATCAGCATGGGTTCTGCCGCCGGTTCTCTCTGACCAGTGCCGTTTCTGTCTATTTTAAGAAACAGGAAGTTGATGATGAGGATGATGGAGGCACTAAACATTATAATCTGGGTGTAAAATAACAGAGCCATACTCCTGAGCAGTTTACAGCCGAGTTTTAGTATCTCTCTCTCTCTCACACACACACAAACACACACACATACTCAATCACTCACACACCCCAAATCATAAGAGGATTTAAAACACTGTGCTCCTGAAAACCTTCACATTCAGTAATAAACGATGTGGCTTTTGTTTGGCGTTTTGTCTGTATCATGCGTATGATATAAAATCCACATCATGAAAATGTGTGTGTATGTGTGTGTGTGGGGATTTGGGCTGTAAAGTGGCCTTGTGTGTTTCTTTCCTGACAAACATTTATTTCTTCCTTTCCTATTTCTTTCTTTGAAGTAATACTGCTTGGTGGAATCATTTTCCAATTTTCAGTCAGGTGTTTTTTTTCTCATAATCCACTTCGCTGACAATTTATACAATTTATATCATTAAAGAATGACGTTGTACTTTTATCCGTTTACAGTTACGTATTTTTGCCATGGCTCTCATTACGCCACTTTAATAATTCTTATTAAAACCTCTTTCCTGTGTGGAATGTATACTATATTGGCAAAAGTTTTGGGACACCACTCCAAATCAAAGAGGTGTTGTTTTTCAGGGGTTGGGCTCAGCCTTAGTTCCAGTGAAAGGAACTCAATGCTTCAGCATACCAAGACATTTTAGACAATTTCATGCTTTGTGGGAACAGCATGGTCCATAAAGATATGGATGAGTGAGTTTGGTGTGGATGAACTTGACTGGCCTGCACAGAGTCCTGGCCTGAACCCCAAAGAACACCTTTGGGATGAATTAGAGCGGAGACTGTGAGCCAGACCTTCTCATCCAACATCAGTGCCTGACCTCACAAATGTGCTTCTAGAGAGGAATGGTCAGAAATTCCCATAAACACACTCCTAAACCTTGTGGAAATCCTTCCCAGAAGACTTGAAGCTGTTATAGCTGTAAAGGGCAGGACAACTCCATATTACATTCATGTGCATGTAAAGGCAGACATCCCAAAACTTTTGGCAATATAGTGTATCTTTCCCAGTGTGGAATATATCTCTCTTTATACTATGTGCAATATATGTGTGTGTGTGTGGCTCAGTAATAAATTCAGACATCTTGTATATTTCTTTTTACAGTGTACTCTATTTAATCTCAGTCCTCTTCTAACTTAATTTCAATTCCTCCACAGAGTTGACATACTCTACCTCACATTACAACATGAGCTTGTGATGTGAAGAGAAACTTTGCCTCTGACACTGGAGACTCCTTCCATTAAAGCTAATTAAAGATGTGCTTTACTGTAGCTTTATATTGTTACAGCCGTTGCTATAGTAACGATACCTTATTAGAAAACCTTATTGTGAGTCACGGCATTAAAGTCGTTGTTACAGAAAATGACCAATCAGAATCAAGTATTCAACATAATAATAATAATATAAAGCTTCCAACTAATCTTGATATTAATTTGCATAATTAGAGTGCAGCACTAACTAACAGCCCATGTTTATTTTCAGTACAGTTTCATCCATCGTACACGTCACACACGACACGACCTGCACAACTGGTTTTTCCCCCATGACGCCGTGGGATCGAGACAGAAAGTGATACGCTGTGATACAATAATGATGTCCGTGTGTCACTTCTGGGAAATCATATCACATCACACGATGTCACACTCGGGTGGGGGGTGGGGGGGGTGTTATAAATAATAACAATCATCCATCATCGATCATATCGGAATCTTATGCAAACACAGCGTAAGAAAAACAGCTCGAGAGATAATAGAAAAATAAACAGAACTATCATGGCTTCTCAAGAGAGGATCCTCTGTTACGGCTTTATAACCATTTTTATTTAAAATACATACCGTTTACAGTCGTTTAGACAGAGAAGTATTAATTCCTATTTATTAAGTGTTTATTTTTCGTTTAATATTCTATTTAGAGTTTTTATCAATTTTTTTTTTTTTTTTTTATCAAAAGTGAACAGGCAAAGAACATGTCAACACAATAGACAAATAAATAAATAAATAAATAAAATCAATCAATCAATCAATCAATCAATCAATCAATCCATCCATCCATCCTAACCATCACCAACTGCTATTACACTACCACTAAGTAATGAAACGGAAACGCAAGCAGTGATGTCGCGGATGTAGCTCAAACTGTTCATAGAAGATGAATGCTCTAAGCGCTCTATTTAACAAAGCTGTCTCCAAACCCGTCCACGTCACCAGAACAGACACTGTGACATCACAAATTGGGATCATGGGAAAGGTTTCCAGAACCAGTGCTTTAGAAAGATCAGACAAGGACACGTTTAGAAAGATCAGACAAGGACACGTCACTTTACACTCGCAGGAATGTCACCTTGTGAAAAGAGGTGATTTTCTTGATAAAGACGCGTACAGAAAGTGGTTCTTTCTCTACTCACCGGCACGCTCTGCTCCTGCACCGCCCTCCGCTCCTCCTCCTCCACGCTCTTGCGGCAGCTGTGGCAGATCCACAGCGGCACTTCGCCCAGCAGCGACTGCGACAGCGAAGGCACTGCGTCCGCCAGCTTGCGCCCGGGTGCCTCCCTCAGCAGGGCCTGCGAGAGCGCGGGGACGGCATCCGCCAGCTTGGAGCCTTGGCCCGGGAGCCCGTTGGCCAGGCCTGAGCCCCAGTCTTTAAACTCCCGATGGCAGAGCAAGCAGCACGTGTGCACCGACTGTGGGGCAGAAAGGAGATCAGTCAGGACCTCAGATCAGATTTATACACTACACCTTACTCTTATTTATCTCATCTGAAAACACTGATAAAGTGTTAAATAGTCCATTAAGTGAGAATCAAACATCGGGGGGTGTTCTGTTATAGGAAAATAATCAACAATTGAGTTTCCATCGCCAACTGGAAGTTGTTAATATTCCTATAAAAGCTCATCCTGAACTAATTTACTTCCCCTGTACCACAGCAGAGCTTTATCCATTTATGGATAAGGTTTTTGTTGTGGAATTGTTACAGCAGCTATAAACAGTCATACCCACACCAGCCCCCCCCCTTTAGTTTAATAAGACAAGTCTGAAAATGTAAAAGGTGACACGTATAAATGAGTTTGTACACCCTATGCAAATTAATGCAGGCTAAAATAAATGCTTCAGTAACAGAGAATTCTTCGTGTATACTGCCTCCAGCTCAGTACCACCTTGAGGTGAGCATCTGTGCTCTTAACGCGTGTGTAAACTACATAGACAGCAGTTGTGTGTGCAACTGGATCAACACCAGCATGCCTTGACAAGTCTTACAACAATTTAATAATAATAATAATAATAATAATAATAATGAAGGTCAAAGTGTTTGCCGTGACGTGTCCCTGTAAGATTTACAGGACTGTAGACACGCCCACCTGTGTACGCTTATATCAGAAGTGTGTGTATTGTTCTCGGTCACGTTAGAGCCACTGAAACATCTCAGTGTGTACATCTCAACTCTTCATAGAAAGGATGATGAAGAAAGGTTTTCCCTGTCTAAATGCAGTTCTCTTATCAAGTCAAAAGTAAGCGCCTGCTGTCACTGATACAGTCACGGTCTCGACCGAAGAGAGAGTGATGCAGCGGCGCTTTAATGCTTCAGTCTGCCCAGCTCTCTCACCTGCCAATCTGTACGCTCTGCTTCAGCATTCCACATCAATGCCGTCGCACTGGTCACCTCTTAAACAGCTGACTAGCCGAATCAAGACCCTCTGCAGTCTAACAGCTCGAGCCATTACAGTGCCACCCCGTGACGTCAGAGCGGCACGAACCCTAACTTCTGACAGAAACAGTGAGCACACAGCACCATCTAACACACTAGCACCAGAATCACTAAACCCATCACATGTATTTGAAGATAAAGATGTTCCACATGATTCAGAGAGGACTCTTCCTCTAAACGTGTGATGAAGAGGCTCCCAGGTGCACGCGCTGACTTTTCTCCTCCTGCCCTTGTTCATTTCTGTGGCGGCTGTCAGTGTGCTAGAGCGAAACTGAAAGTACAGTAGGGATGCAAAAATAAACACCTTTATTCGCCCAGAAATCAAAGTTAGGCGCTAAACCTGTGCAGCAAAGAAATTAAAAATGTAATTCAGCGCAGAAACAAACTGGCGAGACATTAGCAACGGGGACATTAGCTTCGGATAGTCGTTATTTCGCCCCTACCCGTATTCCATCACATTTCCGCCTGCTGCACGCTGCCGCGCGTCACGATTGGCTAGTTAGCGTCAATCCTCAAACAGACGTGTCCACGATCCAATCAGCAGCCTGCGCTGCGTTACGTCACAAACGAGCGCGGAAGGCGGGATTTGCACGAATGCGGGTGCGGAGTAAAGAAAATAACGCTTCGAGCTTTTATAGCTTGCACGTAAGGCCGTCCTGAATAAAGGGAGTCGTATAGATAGCTAGAAAGGGGTATCTGTTGAGATGTTAAATTGTTAGTCAAGTCTTGTGTTTTGATAAATAAATAATTATATTTATTTATTACAGGTTGGGATCAGGCAAGGTGCTCCGCCCGAATACAATGTTTGTTGGCTTTGCTTGCTAAATTGCAACCTATAACACGTTTTAACGACTTAAAATGCTTGAAACTCGAAAGCATGCCATTCGTTAAAGAGCGTACGACTGAAATCTGCATACTCTGTCTATAGATTGAAGATCTAGAAGGTAAGCAAGCGATGGAGCGAAGCTGTAGTCGCATCCCAAATAGTTCGGGAATCCCTACATATGTGCACTACTATAAAATGTGAAATAATGGATTCTACTCCCTACATAGTGTACTATAAGTCCAACAGGAAGGCGTTTGGGATTCAGCCCATGTTTGAGTTAGCCTGGTTAGCCGGCTGAGCTAACGCTACCTGAGTGCTCCTGGCTGCAGCTGCTGCTCCTGCATCTCCTCCTCCGCCGGGGCTCTTCGACAAACTCTGCTCTTTATTCCCAACTCCAGCCTGCTTGCTCTTCTTCCTAGCCATCTCGATAAATTCCCCTTGGCACAGACTTTACGGAGCTCGACGGAAACACGGTTTCGGCTTTTAAAGAATTGTTTTTCTTTTCCAAGCGGCGTAAATGTTCTCGCTTATCTTCTTCTCAAGGCAAAAGACAACAGTCAATATGGCGGACTGGGCTGGCATGATGGCACGTTTGTGTGGGGTCAGAGGTCAAACGCACACTGAGGGCGAAATGGCTTCAGCAAGCTGTAAAGCTGATGGCCGCCATATTGACTATGGGCAAAGCGTCTAGGTAACACGGGGTGAGGACACGGACTTCATTAACGCTTTTAAATTTGTACTTTTATTTATATTTTGATTTGATGTTTAAGATGACTAATGATACCATATTTTTCCCTACTATTTAAAATAACTGGACAATTAAAAGAATCACAACTTGTATATAATGACCCATAAACATAGATATGTATACTTCAGAAATATCAGTCTTCAATAATAAACATTAAAAAACGTTATACGATAAACAAAAATAAAAAAATGTGACGTTTCATACATTATTAAATTGTAATTAGAATGGTTAACCTGTTGCTGTGATAATAATAATAATAATAATTAATAATAATAATAATAATTATTATTATTATTATTATTATTATTAATTACCCTTAGTGCAAAAGAGAAATTGAGTGCAATATTTAGCAGGTTTAATTTATTATTATATATAAAAAAAAAGGATGTTTACAAATTTTCCTGAGGGATCAATAAAGTATTCTGATGTTAAAATATTATTTTATTATTCTATTCCTGGAAATATTCATAAATTTTAACATTTCTGTCCACTAAACATATAACAGCTGTAATTTTTTAGATCTCGTTTTTGATTTATGCGAAACTCTTGGGGGTAGTAACTAAACTGTTAACATTTTTAGGATTTATTTTCTTCCTTAAAAATATTATATATATATATAATTTAAAAAATGTAATTTTACATATTTATATATTTTTTTTCATTTAGAAGTTTAATTATTATTTTTTTTTTACATATAAATAGCAATAAGTTCAGTCTTCAAAGTATGATTTTTATTTCAAAGTTGAGACATAGAAATGTGAAGGGTTGAAAAAGTAGTTATTACATGTAGGAAATAAATTGAGGGAATTAAAAAAAACTAATAATAATAATACCATTACAAATGCTAATACTTTAATTTCAAATGATAATTAATAATCTGATGCTCCTGTAGGCTTGGCAGTGATCTGTGATTTCTAAATGCCCCTGGGCTTCAAATGAAAAGGCTGAGGAGGTAAAAACAAACCGATTATAGAAGGTGTAGATGAAATTTGGCTTGGTGTTCGAAAAGGTCTATAAACTTTATACTGTGAGGATGTGTAAATACTAGTCAGTCTTCAGTAGCACCATGGTGTGGAGAGGATTAGAGTCAGGTCCGTTCTGAGTCCTGGTGTATGTTATGTTATATTTCATTGATTTTCTTTACCATGTCATCGGCACAGCGGCGAAGGCTCCGTGACTATTATAATAATAAAGGATACTTTTGAACAAAGCGCTCGAAGGCATCGTAAATGGCCCGTCTGCAGATTTGAGAAAAAAAATACATTACATTTTGCTCTCATCATCGTATATTACTAGCAGACTGCTACAGCAGCAATCCTGTGTGAGTTGTATTCCAATTGATCTGATTAATTTTCTGTAGAAAATATGGTCTATAAGATTTAAAGCAACCATAAATGGATAAAAAGTACAGCCTGTCATTCACTAACATATTAGCTGTTCAAATTGCTATGCTATAAGTGGAATAAAACACTTCAGAATACTATTGTGGGGTGTGTGTGTGTGTGTTGACTCGTGCCCACCTGAACACTGCCTGTTTAAACAGATAGGCTGTAATGTGGCCCCCGTTGAGGTAGCGAACCTCACAGCCTGGCCAAACCTCCTTCAGGCTGCGAACACCCGAGCGAGGCACGTAGGCGTCCTCTTTAGCCTGGACCACAATGATCAGACTGGGATCCACTGGCACTGTGGAGTAAACACAGGGCATCACACAGAGGGGTACTGGGGCAAATAGCAGGTCCGACAGACAGAACAACAGTGCGTGAGATTAACAGATTAGAGATGAAGTGCCAGAGAGAGAGATATAGAGATTAGGCCGGATAGAGGGTTAAAGAGAGGCAGATTGAAGATCTGAAGTGCAGTGGAGCAGCAAAAGGTCAGAAAGGGGTAACAGTGCTGTTACAAGTTCAAACAGGGTAGAAGGAAACGGTGGTCAGATATGAGCAAGGTCAGAACACAAATCTAGAGGGGGTGCAGGGGCATAATCAGAAATGGGGAAATAGACCTTCAGAAGCAATAAAGGGGCAGAGAAAATGTCAAGAAGTTATACAGACAGCACACCAGAGAGGTAAAAGTGCAGGAAGAATGTCAGACAGAGGGTCAAAGGGTCAGTCACAAGGTCATACAGAGAGGAAAAGTGGCAGACAGTGTCAGAGGGCAGATAGAAAGTCTGGGGGGCATAGAGGGACAGACAGAGGGGTAAATGGACAGAGTGAGGATTGGATTGAAGGTCAAACAGCAGAGGGCAGATAGAGGAATATCAAACATGAGAAACAGGTCAGATAGAGTTTTAGTGTTAGGACAGAATATCTCCAACATTCAAACAAACATTTTTTTAAAGCTCTGGGTCACTGAGACCTACATTGAGACGTTAAAGATAATAAAAATACTAAAGCCTCTTCTCGTCCTCTGAACCGTCTCCTCACCTGAGAAGTTTGCGATGTGCGTGCACTCGTCCATCACGCCCTTCATGAAGCAGAGCGACTCCCTCTGCAGCGAGCGACGCCGTCCTGCGCTGCAGCTCACGCTGTTGCTGTGAAGTGCGTCCACGTGAGTCTGATTGACGCCGATAGAAGACGAAAGCATGCGATCAAACCCGTCCCCAGCGTCTCTCTGCTGCAGTAGAAGCTCAGAGGACAGGGACACGTCCGAGAGTTTGTCAAAGCTGCCCGGGGCGTCACGCACAAAGTCCTGGCCCATCCGGAATGAGTCCGTCTAGACACAAGAATGGGAAAATTTTAATCGGGAACGCTGGAAAAAAGAAAAAATGTCTGGATGGCGTCTTACCCCGCAGTACTCCAGCATGTGGATGATCTCGTCCTCGTAGACGGTGTGTGTGGCGTACTGCTTCTCCAGTTCCCTCCAGTTCACAGCTCTACTTAACACTCCCTGTGGAAGGAAGGATTCTTACACACTGGGAATTTCACACTGACCACTAAACACACACACAGCAGGCAGACTTCATATAAACAGAGAGAGGAAGCGTGATTGATATCTTACAGTGGTAAAAACATTGGAAGCAGTAGTCCAGGAAAGACACGGGATCAGAGGAATCGGCTTGGGCCAGTTGGTTACGGCTAAAGACGCCATCTGTGTGCATGTGAGGAAATAAAATAGCAAACAAAATATGAGAGAAATTCTCATTAAACCGTGCACAATGATCCTGAAAGAACTGAAATGTTCATTACTGCAGTTGCCCAAAGAGATCATTTAAACATGGAGTCTAAAATATTCCATGATATATTGTAAGTAAAACATTTTATTTACTAGATTTGAAGTCCTTGAGAAAATCTATGCTTTGCTAATGTTCCAAATCTCGGCTAAGATCGAGACATGATGGGTGATCTGCAAGACATGTTAATGATAGACATCCTCGTTTTCTGATCATTTCTGACCTAAATATCGATACCGATATATCAGTAAGCACCAGCATGATATCTGATAGGAAGAAGCACCCACATGGCCTCCCATGGAGATGCCGGTCATTCCCAGCGGCCAGAAGCCTTCTCTGTCCAACCAGTGTAGGAGAGCGGCCGACTCCAGGATGAGAGCTCCGCCCATCACGAACAGGTCAGATACGTTCTTCAGACTGGAGCGCCTACACACACACACACACACACACACACACACACAGCAGTGTTCAACATTAACATGCTCATAATCAGCAATATCTAATTTCATCTCTCATGTATCAATACTTTTTAAAAACCAAAACCATCTTAACTGTTCGGATAAAATTAATTCTTGTGACAGCAGGCGGTCGGGTGCAAAAGTTTGCGCACCCTTGATTATGCATTCTATCAGTAACGGTTCAGCTACACATGATCAGATGTAAACAATATCATTTTTTGTTTTGGTTTTTTTTTTTGAGAGGTTTGAGCATGTTGTTGAAGGTAATATTTAAGGCTGGTTTCGACAAGAAAACACTGAATTCTGCTTTTTACAAGTACATTTTTCTTACACAGTAAACAAAAAGGGGTTAAAATGGTAACAGTATGAGTAAAACGCTCAGTTTTGTTCTTTATATTATTTGTATACTGCTTTGCAGACTCCTGTTTGTGAAAAACAATGGCTTGAAAGAGGATAAGTTTGATGCATCGGTCACATTTAAAGGCTGCAGAGTCGCTTCATGGCCATGAGAAGCTTTACTGCTGCAGGAGAAAACCCCATCACCATATAACTGTGACTAAAACTGGGAACCTGAAAGGTTTTAATACTCACTTCTGGTCTTTAGGTTTTCTGTATCCATGTGCAATTCAGAGTCAAGGAAATGGGTGATTTCAGATCTTCAGAAAACACACAGTTATTACGTAACTAAGTAAAGGATATAATACGGGTTTTCCAGCAGCAGCGACGCCATTCCTGCCTCTCTGATCATGGGTCTGGCCATGAGAGTCCGCCTCCTCCAGAAAAACTACACAAACACACACACACACACACAAACAGCCAGAAACGTTTTTGACCCGAGCGCCCCAACATTTTAAACATTTTTCCACTTCTAAGTGTTTTCCATGTCCTATATGTATGAATAATACCCCCAAAAAACTCGGGGAAAAAAACCCAAACCCTGAAGGACATTTACTTTGTAGATTTTATTATTTATTTATTTTGCAATTATTTATTTACTTTACAATTTATTTATTATTATTGTTATTATTATTAATTCATCTGATTTATTTCCTAATTTTAAACATTTTTATATTATTTCATTAACGTATATTCCTTCTATTTTAAATAATTGTTCCAAGAATTCTTTCATTTTTTTAAACTTTATTTTCTAAACCTTTTCATACTACCTTGTCTGTTTAAATAATTTTCTTCACTGAATTAAATACATTTTTTTTTTTTTTATACAAACATCAATTATCTTTCTTTTACTCTATTACTAAACACAAGAAGGTTTTAAAGAAAACCTTTACTCACGTGATCTCCTGTTCCTGCCAGATGGATACACACCGGTCTGTGTTGCTTCCATTTTTTGGGAACTATAAACTGAAAGCTATAAGGAAATTAGTTTATGGCGTCTTTTAATCTACTGCATAATGCCCTTAGTACAAAGTCTCTGTTGCAGGTCGCTGTGTGTTTGCCGTTGCTACCTGGCTCTAACCGACTCCTCTGGCAAAATGCCCGGGACAAAGTGTTGGAGCGGGGAGACGAAGTGACCGCTGTGAATTCTGCAGTCCGAGTGATCCTCTACCTGAACACAGACATGTTTCACTTGGGTCAGGAAGAGTTTCATACAAGACGTCACGCAAATACACACTTCATAATGCTGTCTATCTGCTATGACGTTTGATTTCTGATCCAAATCCAGCTGAAACGACTGGCTGGGACGTTATCTGGCAGCCATATTGGATCCAGACCTCGTCATATCAGTGTTGATTTATGAGAGTGTATTATGATTTGACTGCATATTGCGTGAGACTTTTCATTTATTCATTCATCAGCTATTCAAGTTAGACTTATTGGTGAATTACTCCTTGAAGACTAAACATACCTTGTCGATAAAAACTGGATAGTCCCGTGGTACGAGGTTCTTACATTTTTCCCGATCTCCTATGATTTTCCTAAACTGGAATATCCTGTAAAGAAAAACAAAAACAACTCGGTGTTAAAAGGAAGAACAGTGTGGTTTATGAACAGGAGCAGCTTCCTAAAACTTAAAATTCCTTATCACCAAACAAAAACAAAACATTCTTCAATGACTTCTAAAATCAAGCTTGATATATACACTACATTGCCAAAAGTTTTGGGACGTCTGCCTTTACATGCACATGAATGTAATATGGAGTTGTCCCGCCCTTTGCAGCTATAACAGCTTCAACTCTTCTGGGAAGGCTTTCCACAAGGTTTAGGAGTGTGTTTATGGGAATTCTGACCATTCCACTAGAAGCGCATTTGTGAGGTCAGGCACTGATGTTGGACGAGAAGACCTGGCTCACAGTCTCCGCTTTAATTCATCCCAAAGGTGTTCTATGGGGTTGAGGTCAGGACTCTGTGCAGGCCAGTCAAGTTCCTCCACACCAAACTCACTCATCCATGTCTTTATGGACCTTGCTTTGGTCACTGGTGTGCAGTCATGTTGGAACAGGAAGGGGTCATCCCCAAACTGTTCCCACAAAGCATAAAACTGTCCAAAAATGTCTTGGTATGAAGCTGAAGCATTAAGAGTTCCTTTCATGGGAACTAAGTGACTGAGCCCAACCCCTGAATTCAATCTTTTGGAGGGGTGTCCCAAAACTTTTGGCAATATAGTGTATGTGGTAATAATATATTTGTATTATTATCATGTGTCGAAGCGCCACACCGTTTCAGATCCTCTGGCTTTCCCCATCCTTGGATGAAGAGTTTGGTGAGGAGGAGCCTTCTGTAGAGCAGATCAAGCCGGCTCATCCCCATCAGCAAGGACCGGGCATCTAAATAAACCAATCAGAAAATGTTTTACACACTGATTTTAACAGAAATACACAAAAACACTAGGGGGGAAAGAATGAGAAAATAGAAATCACTTATAAAAACATTCACATCAGGAGGGAAAGGTTTTGTTGTGGCATAAAAGTGATAGATAGATAGATAGATAGATAGATAGATAGATAGATAGATAGATAGATAGATAGATAGATATCCTCTACATTATAACAGGGACATGTTTTCCTTTAATTTGTCATGTCTCCATGGAGGCTAGTATGTCTGAGTAAGAAGGCGTTTAGGGTTCAGGAAATTTTATGCTATAATGGCAGAAAATATAAAGAAATAAACCCTGATATTTTTGCTATTTATTTAAAGAAATGAATATAACTCATAAAGTCACTTTAGACCAGTCCTTCAGCTGTCACTGACTGCACTTTCATTTCCGTGAACTTCATACACTAATTGCCCACAAAATAAAAATAAAATACAAAAATAAATCCATCGATAAATGATTAAAACAGATTAAAACGAACAGATACCTCTAACTAAAGTGGAGATTTTTAGGAGTAACGTCTACTTCTCATCTCAAAGGGCGAATCCCAGGCAAAAGTGCGCTGCCATGACTGTGGTCAATGGAACTGTGTACTGGTGTCACATCATATCGTGCTCCTCGGACACATCCTGCAACCTAAAGACCTCTTTTGGGGTAGCCATAAACGGTGCCTGAGCTAAATTTGAAACGAGAAAAGCGATATCACTCTCTAAACGTCTGAATAAGAAATTCTAAATAATAGTTCTATTTCATAGAAATATTCAATATTTATTAATCCTTTTTAGTCAGCTTGAACTGACTGACGCTATAACTCGTTGCACGATTACGCTAAATATGGCGATTTATTCGATTGTTAATTTAGCCATAGCTTTGTTAGCTAATAAGTTGGCTATTTTCTTAAACGTCCTATTTAATGCAGGTCATTTTTAACAGCGTGGTTTTAATTGTCGTACACTCATTACAACTACATTAAAAACGTTTCAGTCAGGCACTTAAACTATCTGTCCTAGAAACCCATTCGTTCAACCAAATTACAACAGGAAGTTATAAGGATGCAAAATGTGTTAAAGTGGTAGAAAATGGCAATACACCCGGAACAAGCTTTAAAAGTTACGTTAATTCCGCCTCTTCGGTAGTTGGTTTTGCTTTTTGTTTCCACCAGCAGGGGGCGATGGAGGTTTTGTTTGTTTTAGCTCCAGTTCCTGAATGTTTTAATCAATCACTTTTTATATTCCTGTTTTTTTTTTATTCCTGTTCTTTCTAACGGTACATATTGCTTCTAATTTACATACACTATATTGCCAAAAGTTTTGGGACACCCCTCCAAATCATTCAATTAAGTTTCTGCTCTAATTTATCCCAAAGGTGTTCTATGGGGTTGAGGTCAGGACTCTGTGCAGGACAGTCAAGTTCCTCCACACCAAACTCCCTCATCCATGTATTTATGGACCTTGCTTTGGTCACTGGTGTGCAGTCATGTTGGAACAGGAAGGGGTCATCCCCAAACTGTTCCCACAAAGTTGGGAGCATGAAATTGTCTAAAATGTCTTGGTATGAAGCTGAAGCATTAAGAGTTCCTTTCACTGGAACTAAAGGGCCGAGCCCAACCCCTGAAATACAACACCTGAATTCAATGATTTGGAGGGGTGTCCCAAAACTTTTGGCAATATCATGTATCTAATCACTCATACATGCTTCTTCACCACAAAGTTAGAAACACAGAATTCTTTAGCATGTCACTGAATGCTTTAGGATTAAGATTTGGAACTAAAAGGCTCAAACCTGTTCCAGCATGACAGTGGAAGATCTCACCTGAACACCTCTGGGATGAACTGGAACACCGACTGCACCCCAGACCTCCTCACTCTTACAACATCAGTGTCTGATCTCAAGAATGATCACAAATCCCCAAAGCCACGCTCAAACATCTAGTGGAAAGCCTTCACAGATGATTGGAGATTATTATAACAGCTGAGTGGGGGCTAAAATCTGGAATTGAACATTTTACAAACTTGAACACTATAAACTTGCTATATAGTGTATATTACATTTAAGTATAATATTTACAGGATCATATAAAGTTATAAGTGTCTTATTTCACATCACACAATTCACATGAAGCATCAGAACCGTTCAATATTTAAGTATAAACATGTTTCAACTTCTTTTTTAAAAGCACACATAGCGAGCATTTCCTCTTGATACCACTAGGGGGCAGCACGTCATTTAACTGTATTTTGACATTATTACCACTAGGGGGCAGCACGCCATTTAACTTTTTTACATCAGCAGCACTATTACATATTAATATATTAATATTGCACAATATCTTTAATATTTTAAATTGTGTCTATTCAAGATGCTGGTCAGAGTTTAAAGGTAAATCACATACCCAGTGTTCAGTCATGTGACGAACTCAAACGCTGCTAGATCGTCTATTAATATTTGCCCGGTATATTGTGGTTATTAAGTATTAATGAGGCTTGTAAAATTTGTTTATCTTATCATGCCCTGACCTATAGGAAACTGATAGTCAGCTCCACGTGCAGGTCATCATACCATCCGGTTTTGTCTTGTCTTTTTTTTTTAATTATATGATACCGTTTTTTATGATATTGTCCAAAACGAGGTTAGAGCACGGTATATAAGTTGAGCCGTGAGTGTTTTAGTGTCACACAGAGTGTGTGTGTGAGTGTGTGTGAGTGTGTTAAAGTCTAAGAGCGGATTTTCTCTCTCTCTCTCTTTCTCTCTCTCTTCTTCTTCTTGTTGCAGATCACATTGCGACAGAAGAGACGGACAACCATGCACGACTTTCCCATCCTCTGTGCGGCTCTGTGTTTGGGATTTTTACTCAGTAAAGCTCCCGGCTTTAAAGCTGAGACTCTGCACCATGACTTCCTCCAGGATATTTTAACGGTTTACGGTCAGGACCGGTTATTAGATATTAACGGGATTAACACTTTACTGGAAACCGTCTCTCAGGGAAAACCGGCAGAGCTGGACATAATCAATGCGCATGCGCAGGTAAACCTCCTAAAGTAAAATCCAGCTGCCTTCTCTCTCTCTCTCTCTCTCTCTCTCTCACACACACACACACACACGCACACAATAACTTAATCTACTTTATAATCTGTTGTAATAAGTGGAGCATTATCGTTAATTAGATTAAATGAGATGAGATTAGATTAGATTAATGATTGATATCTGTGCGAAAAGATTAGAGGAGTTGCTTCACACACTTCGCATGGCCGAGGCAATACACCGTTTATGCTGTAAACCATTATCATAATCAAATTATTATTACTATACAATATCAACAATACAGTAAATCATATACATACAGCTGAAAGCCACTGCTCCTTTTATTTGTACATTATTTGTAAACGTTAGATAGCCACGCTTCCAGACGTACAAACAAGCATTTATACTAGTTGACAAATGGGTCTCCAGTTGTCTGGTTGCTGTTTTTTGGATAATAATAGGCAAATCATTCATTCATCCATCCATCCATCCATCCATCCATCCATCCATCTGTTAGTCGTTAGTGTAGTCGTGAAATGTGTCTCTAGTTATCTGGTTACTGTTTTTTTTTTGGATAATAATAACAATCTATTCATTCATCCATTCATTCATTTGTCCATCCATCCATCCATCCATCCATCCACCCATCTGTTAGTTAGTGTAGTTGTTATATGTGTCTCTATTTATCTAGTTGCTGTTTTTTGGATAATAATAGGCAATCTATTCATTCATCCATTCATTCGTCAATCTGTCCATCCATCCGCCTCTCCATCTGTTCATCCATTTATCCATCCAGTCATCCGTCCATCCATCCATCCATCCATCCATCCATCCATTTCAGGGCAATTTAAATGGAACATTTAAATATAAATGGAACACACCTAGGGGCAACTTATCATAGTCAGTCCACATACCATCATATTTTAGAGTACCCCAGAAACCCATACAGTAAGGAGAACTTGTGAAAACCGACATGTGGGCTCAGGATTGAACTGAGAACTCTGAAGCATATGATGCTAACTGCTGCATCATCCCATGCTTTCAATGTCACGTGGCGTTTATAATCTCTGTAATGTGAATGTTTCAGGACACACACGAGTTTTCATTTTCAAGCCGTAAGTATTTACACTTCTCTGACCTGAATGTGTCTCAGGTGGATTCACACCTCCATACCTAGGTTCTGAGATGCATCTCTTCATATCTGACAACCCAGGGAGCCATCTTTGGTGTATATTGTATATTATACATGAGAGAAATGATACAGCAAACAGTGTGTGACATTCAAGGGTAACATTTTCCCCCCTTGTCTCTGTTTTGTTTTTTTGACCTACTGCCTATTTCTCTTTAGTGCGGATCTGCAGAGGAGATTCTTGCTCTCTATGGTCTCAGCAATCAGACACACCTGGACAAGGGTCACCTGAGGACCATCTGCCCCACCCTCCTAAACAGAGCACTTCTGCCCCCCTGTCCTCTACAAGCAGCTGAGCCTAAAATACACATAGGGAGTCAAGGTGAGTGAGTGGAGGGAGTGAGAGGGTGAGGATGGAAGTGAACAAGGGATTGAATTAGCAGGAGAATGATGAAGTGATTCAAGACATGAATTACTGAGTAACCAAACGTTAGGTGAAGTGAATGAGTGAGGGGTTGAGGGGAGGAATGAGTGAGTGAATGAGTGAGGCTGTAAGAAATTGAGGTAATGAAAGATTGAGCGAGTAAATGATTGAGGAAGTAAGAAATCGAGAGAATGAATAAGTGAGTGAGAGTGAGGAAGTGTGAATTTAAGGGAGTGAACGAATGATTGGTGCAGCAGTGACAGCCTGAGGGATTGAATGAGTGATGGAGGAAATGAGAGAGAGAAAGAGAGAGAGAGTGAATGAGACAGTGAATGAGTGAGGGAGTCAGGGATCAGGGGAAGGAATGAGTGAGGTAGTGAGAGATTGAGGGAATGAATGAATGATGTAGTTAGAGATTAAGAGAATGAAGGAGTAAGGCATTGAATGAATGAGGGAGTGAAAATTCAGGGGAATGAATGAGTGAGACAGTGAGAAATTACGGGAATGAATGAGTGAGGCAGTGAGTGATTGAGGGAATGAATGAGTTAAACATTGCATATTCTATATCGTTCCTGTAAATAAGACTAGCTCTAACTTTTGACACACTTCTCCTGGTACTGTATTCTGTGTACACTGAAACCTAACGGTCACTTTCCCCCCTTTTTTTGTGTTCAAAGCTCATGGTTTTGTCCCTAATCAGTGAACCTTGCTCTTGTCACCACACTCTCTGCAGGCTGATATGCAATCACCAGTAGTTTTGTACTGACACTGATTAGTTTATTGACGCAAACATCTGTGTCCACAATAAACGCTCGTTCCTGGAGGTTAATGGGTTTGTGAGCCGTTATATGTGAGCAGAAGTTCCATGTAACCTCGTCCAACTCATGACGACCGAGCAAAGTGTAACGAAACCGAGGCGTTAGCAGTGTTCTAAGAGAAATAAAAAATGATGTAATGATGAGATAAATCACAATTTGATTTAATATCAAGATATATCAGTATCAGAAAAGGCTAAGCATTATACAGTTTTTTATAGAATTTCACCAGACTGAAGAACCAAATGAACTTTATGCATTTCCAGATTTGTGATTATTCTCATGCTTCTCTGCAGAGGTGCTTGGACCCCATCACATCGCTGCAGCTATATTTTCTGTTATATTTACTCGACAACAAATTAATGACCTGTTCCTTGACCCTGGATTCAGCTGATTTTGCTCTAATATATCCAGATCTATTAGTGAGATCTTCTCGAGAGGTCATGCACAAGATTATCAACTGATTTTTATGATGTGGAAACAATCGAACAATTTCCTGCACTGCACTCAAACATTTAATAAGCCATAGATACGATGTTTACAGCTTCCTCTAGATAGATGTTATGAGCTGATAGGATCATGAGCTGATATGATTTTATAAGAAGAAGTACCACTGTATAGTAGCAGAAGATAGCTGAAAAAAAAAAACAGAGCAATAAAGCTTTACTCCACGAACACAAAGTGTGTTATTTCTCTGTATGTCTGCAGTGTGGGGATATGGCTTCCTGGCGGTTACCATCATCAACCTGGCCTCCTTTTTGGGTCTCGCCCTCATCCCCTTCACCAAGAAACCATACTTCCCTAAAGTGCTCACGTACTTCATCGGACTGGCCATCGGGACGCTGTTCTCCAACTCCGTCCTGCAGCTCATACCTGAGGTCATACGCAATGTCTAATTCACAAAAAAATTATTATTATTATTATTATTATTAAACTATTCTGCCAATATTATAAGTTAAATGAATAATAATACCTGGGTATATGATGCAGGCACTGGGGTTTGACCCGAAAGCAGATAACTATGTCATGAAAGCTGTTGGGATCTTCGGCGGATTTTATCTACTCTTCTTCACGGAGAGGATCCTGAAGATGGTCCTAAAGACAGACCATGAGGTAAAACTGAGTCTGTTTACTTCAAGATCATATTATTATAATTCAGGGCATTGTTTCATTATATTTCAATGATGTAAATTGAATACATTTATTATTACATAGCACTGTTAATCTGGTTAGAAAGGGCTAATTAATTTCAGTAATTCCTGCTGAAAGAAATGAAGAAAGAATTGAAGAAAGTGTGTTAAAATCTTACCTCAAAGGTGGGTAAGAGCAGGATCGAAAGAAGACTCAGAGCCCAAGACAAGTTTGTCCAGGAACAGGATAGAGTTTCTTTAGTGTTTATCAACCTGTCAGAACATCCATTAAGATTTGTTTTATCTTAACACTGGATTTTATTCATTCATTACATCCATTTTGCTTTAAAATGCAATGGTGTCTCGACCTCCGTTTTTGTGTTCCAGCATGGCCACAGTCACTTCAGTCCTCCTGAGGTTCCTCAACAGAACGGAGCAGCCGTCATAGCCATCACCAGCTTCAGCATCTCAAACAGCGACAAGAGCAGCATGACTTCAGAAGCTACAGTGGAGCAGGTGCTACATTTCACATATGATGGTTATTCATTCTAGTATGAAAGAAAATGACACAGAAAACCTTTATGTAACCTTTATTCGTCACATTTACATTACTGCACACTGAAATTCTCTTCTCATATCCCATCATTGATGGGTTGGAGTCAGAGCGCAGGGTCAGCCATGACCCCAGGAGCAGGGGAAGTTGAGGGCTTTGTTCAAGGGCCCAAGCTTGTATGATGCTGGGGCTTGAACCCTGATCTTCTGATCAACAACCCAATCTGTATCTCTAAAATGAAGAATTGTACTAAATTTTATTGAACGACATTTCATAGCTTCGTCCATCCAGTGTTCCATCATGCAAAACTGTCTAGTTTGTCTGAGTCTGCGCCCATCTTCTGTCCTTATAGCCCATCCAACTTGATGTTTTGTGTGGTCTGAGATGCTTTTCTGCTCACCACGGTTAAAAAGAGTAGTTTTTCGAGTTACTGTATCCTTCCTATTGGCTGAACCAATCATCAGCAAGGCATTTCCACTAACAGAACTTTTTTTTTTTGCACGCCTGGAGACTGTTGTGTGTAAAAATCTCAAGTGGCCAGCAGTTTCTGAAATACTCAAAGCAGCCTATCTGGCGTCAACAACCTCAAATCACTGAGATCGCATCAGTATCTGCATGATTGCGTACACGGCTGTGTACATTGTACTGCTGATAATTGCACGAATGAGTAGGTGTATAGGTGTTTCTAATAAAGTGCTCAGTGAATATATATAGCAGTAGGTTTGAGTGGATACTACACTCATGGATGATCATTTACTTGGGCCATGCTATCTGCTTTTTTTTTTTTTTTGGATGTTTCAATCCAGTGGCTAATCAGTAGCCACACTAAATGAATGATTGTTTGAGAAATTACTCAACTTACACAAATCTGTCCAGCTCTAGTTGCTTATTACTTTCTCGCATTTCTTAAACAGAGAATATGAAAGAAAAAGATTTTCAGGAGGCTTGGACAGGAGAGGAGCATAAGGATAAAAACAGATAAAAAAAAGTATGACGTGTCATTCTGTAATAAATGAAGAACTGTTGGCAGATTTCTGTGGTTTAAGTGGAATAAAACATTAACTTTGTAAACAGTAACTTCACTTTGTCTGGAGCCATGTGACAACATTGATCATTTCCTTATAACAGAATGAGTATTTTAATTCCATACTTGTCTCTGATCAGAAGAATTTATCCAGACAAATGAAGGATTCTGCCTCAACATATAGTCTACGGATAAAAGCAGGCTCTGTGTGTGTGTGTGTGTCAGGGACAGTGTGTCCTCTCATCCAGTCTCAGCGAGACACTCAGCTGTTTTCTGGCTTTGATTGTTACAGCTGTTCGTAGACCGAACGCCGTCGTCTTACCATGCAGGTCTTCGGACTATACACCCTAGAGCACAGAACACACTAACAGTGCTTCATTTTAACCATATAATAATGTAGATAAGAAGTGTAGATAGAGGATATCAAGACCTTGGAGTTATAAGGTACTATCTGAACATCCTGTGATTATAAGATGAAATCTCAGGAAAGTCAAAGCAGGTTTTCAGGTTAGGTGGAATAAGTTAATTGGTTAAAATATTATTTTTTCACTAAATATACTAATCTGTGACGTGATGTTAATAGTATATGATTATATGAACATAATGTCATATTACATTGCACTGAAATCCAAAGGACCGATTCTACATATTAAAAAATGTGTGATTAGACCCAAGTTGTACATCTTGCTGCCTTTCTCTTTCCACTAGAGGAAAAAAGGCTAAAATAAAATGGATGTCTTTAGCATTTGAGTTTATAAAACACACTCACCACAATACAAGTGGTTTTTGATCATAATAAGTCTGTATTAATCTCTCTCTCTGTCTCTCTCTGTATGTAAAGACGCCGCCGTCTCGGGGTTGCTGTGCAAGGCTGGCGAGCGTGAAGACGCTGGCGTGGATGATCACGCTCAGTGACGCTCTTCACAACTTCATCGACGGCCTGGCCATCGGCGCGTCCTTCACCGTCTCCATACTCACCGGCTTCAGCACCTCCATCGCTATCGTGTGTGAGGAGTTCCCTCATGAGCTTGGTGAGAAGAACATACACAGAATATGAGAGAGAGAGTAATGAGTAACTTGATAATGAACTCATTACCTAATACGTCTAAAATATAACTAAATATTTTGTGATTGTAATGCTAAACTTCTTTAAGGGTACTTCTACGGTTTAAGGGATCATTAAGTACGGTCACGGCGTGTCTCTTAATGACCTGAAGGTGACCCCTACGGCACGCATTTTACAAACGTCTTTGCAAAAAGTTTTCATTACAGAAACAATCACAGCCAAGCCACGCCGAATCTCATGTGAGAAAAATCTTTTTTAGTGTTGGTTAGTTAACGGTTAACCCGAGTAACAGTCCAGATGTGAGTTTAACACATGCATGTTCCTCTGCAGCGATTCAGCCTGTGCCAAAGTGTGCATTTAAAACAAACAATCTGCTCACTCTGTGACCTACTGCAGGGTCAGAGGTCACGCCTCCCCCCCCCAGGCCTGTGTTTAATTTTCTCTTCTGTGCTTCACCAAGTGTTGAGTAGAACTTTTTCTACAGAACAAAAAACAGGAAAAAAAATTAGAGCAAATTTCCTTCTCTTTTACATCTTACAGCTTTTCCACCAACCTATCAACTTTCTCCATGTCTGCTCATTTTATTTTATGACATACTTTCAACATTTATATGTCTGAATTGTATTTTTGTCCAGGATTAAGCAGTTACTGAAGATGATTAATGTAAATATAGATGAATTATATTTTCAAGGTTAATTTCTTTTTACTAATATTATTTCTATATTTGCAACCAAGTATCCTATAAATGAGATTTATAGAATATTTATAATCCTATAAATTAAAAAGATAAAAAAAAATTTTAAATAAAAATAAATAGATTTAAACGATGTACCCTGAATAGTGGTTAAACAGTGGGTTCCAACGATCAGGCTTTTTCTTTCTGACCCGTGTACGTGTCCAACTCTTTGTCTCCCCCTGCAGGTGACTTTGTGATCCTGCTGAACTCGGGGATGAGCATCAGGCAGGCCGTGCTGTTTAACCTGCTCTCAGCCATGTCCTGTTACGTAGGCTTAGTGTTGGGGATCCTGCTGGGCAGCACGTTCGCACCGAATGTCATATTTGCCCTCGCTGGAGGGATGTTTCTCTACATCGCCCTCGCTGATATGGTGAGACATATTTCATTCACGTCCAAGGCTCCAGGACTTTTCTGTAACAAATACTGTTCTAATCTCCATCTCAGTCATGTTCATAATTATGATATAAAATAATCAAGCCGTTGACGGTTTATTGTCTATTATGTAGTAAGGCTTTTACAGCAGTGGGTGGATCTGATACTTTACACATCCGCAACAGTTTACGATCTCCTTCTCCGAATTTTTTGCTTGCATTTTCATCCGAACAGGATAATCCGGAGATACTATATTACGTTATGATATTTAGACTCATTTCCATGCTCAAAGGAACAGTTAAAGTCAGCTGTTTTGTGCTCATCCATCGTGACCAGATCACTCTGTACACCAGAGAATCGTCATCTATGTCTATTCATTCATTCATTGTCTATACCCGCTTATTCCTAATTAGGGACACAGGGGTCTGCTGGAGCCTATCCCAGCGCACATAGGGCGAAAGGCAGGGGTACACCCTGGACAGGTCGCCAGTCCATCACAGGGCTCATTATGATGTGAAAGGCTAAAACTGTTCTCAGATCAGCACTGAGGCATTTGATACATCACTATCAGCATTATTAGCTCCCTTTTTTGGCTATAGATTTATTACCTTGTACATAGAAATCTCAAATCAGCGCTCTGATGTTCAATATTCCTCTCTCAGTTTCCTGAGATGAACGCCATCGCTAAGGAGCACAGAGGGAACATCAAGACAGACGTGGCGTTTTTCATCATCCAGAACGCTGGGCTCCTCACCGGGTTCTCCGTCATTCTGCTCATCACCATGTTCGCTGGAGATATTAACCTGGGCTGAGCCTTTCCGACTCAACAACACCGCGTGCCTTAGTCCTTAACAAAAAGAACAATACTGACTGTAACGATACACTAGATCATGAACTAACACTTTTGTACAGCTGATAGATTTCTCAGCATGAGAATATTTTTAATGACCAAAATCAAGTATTCACTATTTTTGTATATTGTTTTAATCAATAGCAAAATGTTTTGTCTAATCAACCAAAAATTTCTTATTTGAAACAATGCATGTATATTTTCTTACGATTCAAGTTAGTAACATAATACTACGTTGCTTTAGTAGTATTTATGAAAGCCATGTAAAGAATTTGTGATTGTAGCTGGTTTACACATCTGTCCTTCATTAGCTAGACAAATGGTCAGTAAACCGATTCTTACATAAAGGATTGAATCTTTATAATACGGGTCTCTAGATTCTTTCCAAAAGCATCTTTATTTATTCATCTTAATTTATTAGGAAAATAAAACAATTTAAAAACAGTGTGCGTTACACTGGGAAAATTAAACACTGGGTCAAAGTAGTAAAGACAATAAGCCAAAGAGGGAGAGATCAGGAAATACCATCAACCAATGAGGGGGATCAGTCAGTATCATCAGCCAATGAGGGGGGGAAGTGATTGATACCTGCAGCCAGTGAAAGTGATTGATACCTGCAGCCAATGAGGGGGGAAAGTGATTGATACCTGCAGCCAATGAGGGAGAAAGTGATTGATACCTGCAGCCAGTGAGGGGGGGGGTGATTGATACCTGAATCCAATGGGGGGGGTGATTGATACCTGCAGCCTATGAGGGGGGAAGTAAGTGATACCTGCAGCCAGTGAATTGGAATGTGATAGATACCCACAGCCAATGAGGGGGATCAGTCAATACCACCAGCCAATAAGGAAGATCAGTCAGTTTCCTCAGCCAATGAAGGGGATCAGTTGATACCATCAGCTGATAATGGGGACTTGTTAAATCTGCAGCCAAGGAGAGGGGGGATCAGCCAATACCATTAACCAATGAGGGATGTGCAGTCAATACCAGCAGCCCAAGGGTGGTGGGGGATCAATCATCATCATCAGCCAATAAGGGGTGGGGGGAAGTCTTTACCATCACCCGATGAGGAGGAACTGATTGATCCAGAAAACAGGTAAAGACCAGTCAGGTTATCAAATACCAAAACCAACAGCCAAGAAGACATTGGCCAACACTGAGAGCCAATCTTGGAATTTGGACAGTTCTTTTATCCAGTCTGGGAAATGTGTAAATACCAGCAGCCAATGAGGAAGAATGGACCAGTATCCATAGCCAAAAAGAGTTAATACTGTTAGGCAATGGGAAAATAAACAAACATATAAACACTGAGAACAAAGTTAAAGCATTCCACAAATACGGACCAAAAAAAAGACAAAATCAGCCAACGTTGTACCAAAAAAAGTCTAAATTTATATTTTCTTTTCTTCTTACACATCTGATGTATCTGTCTATACATTTATAATTATTTAACATTCATTTGACACAGAATATTGTACAACAATACGGTCAGTGCAATATTCTTGGCAGTTAAATTGAACAATTCTCTTCAAAAAAATATACATCTACTGTATACTATAGATCTTAGTACATCAATCTTTAGATTTTCTATCAGTACAAAAAAACTTTTGATCACATGAGATGTTATGAAAGAGGATACATAACTGCATGAGTGTGTAGTCATGTAGAGGCACATAAGCTGGAAAAATCTAAAACAGCACGATGATTCAACGACATCCAACATCCACTGAGGCAGCAGAACGGCTTGAACAGAGAGAATAACGCACCGTTCGGCCATTCTTTTAAAACATTTGGCCTTTTTAAACTGATCTTAGATTCTCCTCTTTTATTAAATATAAACCAGTTCCTTTTTTTTAATTATTATTATTATTATTATTATTATTATAAACCCACTTTTAGCACAGTCTCTGAAATTTATACAGAAGCAATTCTGGTTATCAGACTTTATAGCATCAACTTAAAAGACCTTTAATTTTTTTAATAGCTGTACAGAGTAATTGAATGTGCAATTTTTTAAAGCTGCAATACGTAAGTGCTCGGAACACAGCAATGCCCAACTTTATAGCTTTAACTTTATATTAGCTTTATAGCTGTTTAGACCTGACAATATACATTTTGGAAAAGGTCGAATGGTTCAAGGCTATAACGTTGATCCAGATATACATTCCTTCACACCACCTTCGATATAAATTACACTTCAGAAATGTTCAAAATCTCACAGAATATACAGACATCAGTGTAAAAAGGTCAAAGGACTGGACACACACGGTACATTAATACTGCAGAGTCTCTAAAAGCACTTAGATCAGGCACTACAGGGGGTATTAAGTACAGACACGTACAGAATAATGCAATAATTAACAAGAGTTAAATATGACCGTTTAGAACATCTTTACAATGAACACCATGGTTTCAAGGATGAACTAAGAGCACTCTGGACGAAGAGGAAGAGCAGCACGTACACAGCGCCACGAAAGCGTCTATCAGCGAACGATCAAACACCACCACATGGTACAGGACTGGTGCTTTTGTCTTCGAATACTGACAGCATGTAATGCTGATTGTAGGCAGGGATGCAGCGATCTGATATTAAGACTCGAACCAACTTTGGCGTGAAACGGTAGATCGGCTCTGGAACAGATTCGAGATTTTACAACCAGATTCAGCATTATGAATTTTGGAGATGCCACTTTTTTTTCCTTTTCTTTTTTTTTTTTTTTACAGACTTTCAAATGACAGGAAGTGCAGAAAATAAATCTCAAGATTGTGACACAGACAGAAGTGTGTGAAATACCCAGGCTGGGTTATTATACCTGTTCAAGTGAGAGATCATGACATCACAACCCACGGATTAGTTAAATATGCGTCATCGCAGTCAAATAAATAGAAATATATATTTATTTTTAAGTAAATATCATTGTTGATTGTGGATTGAAGGAATTGTCTATAATAGTAATTTCTGAGGCATCAGTTTAAATGACATTCAGGCTCTGTGAATGTGCTCATCACAGAATATCGTCTAAAGTAATATGGTGCTGCTGCTTCTTCTTTTATTTTTTGTGCACATATGATCTTTTTTAAAAAAAAAAATTATTTGAAGAATATTTTCGTTATACATGCTGTAAATATTTGTAATGATAATTCTGACAATTTTCCTGTCTTGTGCCATCATTTTTCATTATCCTCACTTCACTCTATGTTTTTTAGTTATAAAAAATAATGATAATTATTTTTTTACGATATTATTTAAGCACCTGCTGATGCTCAGAGCTCTGATATTGCAAAACAAAAAAAGAGGAAGATTCTGTGAAACACTTCTGGATGATGATACAATACTGTGCAAACCTTCAACCCATAATCGCTCATTATTGATCAGTCCTTTGGCATTCAACAACAACAACAACAAAAAAAATGGCACAGCATCTCGGATACTAATGCAAGGCGAAAGTGGCAGAACCAAGAGCAGAAAGCACAGAGGTAGATGTAGAGCAAGCGCTGCTTTCGAGAAGCGGTAGTGGTAGTCGGCTTGTTCCCCGTATGTATGTACACTGCTACGACGGTTTCATCTAATATTATATGGAACAAGACTGACCGGTCACTGTACATCAAGTACATGTATACAGTACAACATTCTGTAAGTTTTCAAGAATATATTCAATATATAAAACATACACTGAATATATCCAGTATATTACTTTATAATAAAGCATTGTGCTTACACCTAGATATTTTACTGTACAATTTTACAGTAGGGCACGTTTACAAGTTTGCAAACATTTGTCTAGAATATTATAACCTGTAGGAGTTACTCTAGTACAAGAGTTCGTCTATACACACACTCTACACAGACTATTCGTGCTCGTAAGACAACATGACGAGTTCGGATTCGAAGGCTTTACTTCACTTGACCTACATGACAAGGAGAGACCAATCAGCAGCCTTCAAAGTCGTCGTACACTGATTTAGACACAATCAGATGACGTTCGTTATAAAAGTTAATAAACATTTGACTTCGGTTCAGCGTGAAACAGCTAACAAGATGGAATTTCGACCAGATGAAGAAATAAAACTTAAACAGCTCTGAGAACAGTAATGTGGTAATCACAAATGAACTGAATTATAGCTAAGTTATTGAAAAGGAGAAAAGAAATACAGCACCAAGATATCATTTACTGGAATGTGAAGGGTATGGTGATCAGCCTGAGGATACAGGACTTGCCTAGTGTCTAACAGGAGTGTGAGATGATTGTCCGATTGCTGAGACGTTTCTTCGACTGAAACAGTAGGTGCCATGTGTGTGTGCGCGGGTGTGAAGAAAGCTACCAGGGCTTGCTACAGCACATAAAATTCACTGCAATTAAATTAAATTTAGCCTTCACTCGCTACAAATCAATATTACGTCAGGGTTTACGTTTTTAGATTATGGTCCACATTTTCTTATAGAAGAAATGATTATGTGTGTTGATAACTGAGCTGTTTAGTACAGTGAATGAGCTCATTAATGCAGTTCTTAAATTTAACTACATAAGAAACACAATACACATAGGAGATTCATGTAAGTACCTCTCCCAGTGAGGGCTGTATCCCAATCCTATTTAATTATAAATAAAATAAATAATGATACTACTTAGTTAAGCTCCATGAGTCCAGTCTATTTTGTCCAGTCTAATGTTAATTTTATAATAAATAGCCAATTTTCACAAAAAATCAACTCAACCCGGCAACAATGGCTACAGAGTTCTTAATGCTACGCAGCCATTCATGACAGCATCTTTTCATCATAACATTTTCCGTCTTTGTAAGAAATATGAGCACGTGAAAATCACATAACTAGTTGACCCTAGCGTTCAGCCACTGTGTAGAAGAAAATGAGCGAAACTTCTGCAAAAAAGATACAGGTTTCAAAATATGAAACCTTCCATTCATTTCTCAATACCGCTTCCACTCACAAAATCAAACTGGACTCTTTGTCCTCGGAAGTGATGCCTATTTAAAGCAACTAGTCTGATTTAGTTTAAAGAAGAGGGGCTAAGAAGTGTGAACTACTTGCTGCATGTAAGAATTCATTATTAAGTAAGTAACATGATATTTGTTTTTTCTTCTCTAACCACTGTTACCCCACCATGGAGGTGGATTCAGTCTTGTTACAGAATGCACGGCATTGTACAGACTTTTTTAAGTAGAGTGTGTGTGTGTGTGTGTGTGTGTGTGTGTGTGTAAGTGGGCTTTTCTGTTAGTTTGCCCCCTCTCCTGGCGCCGGGCTCTCAGCTCTTCCTTCCTTCAGACTGCCAGTTTGCTTCTTCTGTTTGGTCTTCGATTTCCTCAGCATGCGCACCTAAAACACAGATCTCAATCAGGTACTGTCTCAGATATAATCTTAATGCATTACTTCCAATAAAAACAAATTAATATTTAAATATTCATCAGTACAAATTCTGGTGTAATCTGACAGCTTGTAGTACCTTGGGTCCTGCTGCAGAGATGATGATCTGTCCAGGGGACTGGATCCATGGCTCACCGTCCACCTGCACCGGAATGGGCTTCATCACAGTGATGCGGATGTAGCTGCCCTGAGCGAGACGGATCCCTGAGCGGAGCCCGCTTTGGACCTGACCCTGAAAGACACAAACACACACTCTTAACATACCACCTTAAGCTCAGTCGCCCCTGTTCAGTCAGCCTGATTTAAATAATAACTATCACAGAAAAATAAACCACGTATTCAAGTTTGCCTTTCCAAAGCTGGAAATGTTGCATAGAAAAAAATGTTAGCTCTGCTAATGCAAGAACGAGGCAGTCTTCCATTTCTGTCAGCATCACAAGTAGTTGAGTGTGCTTGTTGAGTGCACAATGGTTTTTCAGACATGAGCCTACGTACAAAATAGTTATACACACAATAGTTTCTTGTGGTCAAGCCACTGGAAATGAATGTAGAGCTAATCTTATAGTTATCAATGAGAAAGATAACAAGACAGAGAGAGTGAAAGAAAAAGAAAGAGGACTCACCATGTGTACCACCCCAGTTACTCCCACTACCTCCAGCATGCCGTCATCTATCCTGGGCTTATCAAAGCGTGAGTCGTTGTCTGAACCCCACAGATCAGCACCAGAGCCCCAGCTAGACACACACACACACACACACACACACACGTCATATCAAAGACACAAGCCAATAATATTACTACAGATACTAGATACTTAATACACACATGCACACTACTCTGTGGAATTTATTTGCACTTGTTTAATGCGAAACTCAAGAGATGTATATAGAACGTGTGTGTTTTGTGCTTAAGTATTTATACATATTTATATATGCATGCGGTCACCTGGGAATGTTGAGGAAGATGAGGCCCTCTATACTTGGCAAGTCTATGTCCTGCTTATCCACCTGCAGTTTCAGGTCTCTGTGAAGGTTTCGGGTGTGACTTAGTTTCTGCAGGCCGACTTTCACATACACGCCTTTATTATGAAACCTGAAAAAGAGTGGAGGAAGATAAATGAGCAAGCACCCTGCAAAGGTTGGGCCAACTCCATATTACATTCATGTGCATGTAAAGGCAGATGTCCCAAAACTTTTGGCAACATAGATGTTTGTCCTGTCTCTAAATACTCTAAATACATGTACACCATGCACATAAACCAGCATAGACACAGCAAAGCACTGTAAAGCACTAGAGGGCACTAATCACAGACTTCCTGAACATGCTTAATGACATAAAAATTAAGTTAATCACTGTATTTCGGAGAGAACAGGAAGCAGTATGACATCCGTTTTTTTCTTTAGAAAGTGCTTATAAGAAGCTTTAATATGTACCCTTTCCCTGAGTGGCTATTATACACCTCTCTGAGAGGGCAATAAATAAGATAACAGGCGTAGGTGTGTCGAGTAGCTCAACAGCACACAAATGCTGTATAATAATCAGTACTGCGAGATGTGGTGATAGTAGGAGGTACGAAGAATTTACACATGCACACAGCGTAATGTGGAGAATGTGGCGCTGTGACGATACAAGACACTTCATTGTGGTGTGATGATCAGTATTATACATTATATACTGAATAGAGAAAGTCTTTTAGAGTACTGAGGTGTGTATGTGTGTGTCTGTGTACGTGTGAAGTGAGTCTCTATTACAGTAGGGAGTCCTAATGAAGTGTGTGTGTGTGTTTTCCCCGAGGGTTTTACACGCTAGACAGCTGTCACTCCTATCTGATGTGTTTGCTCTAAGGGTGAGTTTTGCATTAGCAAGTTGTAAATATACTAAGCTGGAATGATAAACAAAGATAAAGCCTGTAAGCTCAGATAAGAACGACTTTTATTTCAAAACAATACCCTCTGGATGGTTCAAAGGAACTAGTATTAATTTCACTTTTGTCCTAGATAACAACAAAAACATACATTCTTTTCTTTCATTCATATCCTATAGAATTGCAGCACTTAGGGCTATGACTGGACACTTTATTTGTATTGTTTCCGAATGTTTTTAAATGAACTGTGACATAATCTATCTCTCTCTGACCTTCCTACCTACCACACCTCACCTTGTAAGACTACAGTCAAAAAATGCAGCAAAAATAAAAACAACATTAAAGAAGCAGCTGATAATTTAACAGTGATATTTAAATATTAAGCAGCAGCCCATCATCATCATCATCATCATCAATTATGAATACAGAGCACTGACCTGCTGTTAAATTTTCCCGGCTCTTCTTCCCGAGCATGATGGAAGTCCAAGCTGAGCTCTGCATCGATCCCTAGGCCAAAGTAATTATTCATCTGGACTATCTACAACACACACACACACCCACATACACACCCACACCCCATCAGACAAATGTGCTTGCAGGCATCATTTTCCATAACGTGTGTTCAAAAACGACACCTTCGGAGGTTCCAGGAAGCCATTCTGCTTTCCGTCCTCGGTCATTTCCTGAGCGTCAAACAGGATGGTCCAGCGGTCCATCTCCACTTCTTCTGCTTCGTTCACTGAGACCAGGACGTTGTAGGGGTCCTCACAGCTGTAGCCCGCACCCCAACGCAGGACACGTGCCAGGTCATTACCTAAACACACACACACACACCCATAACATCACAAACAAAGCAAAGACTCTATGTTCTGGCTGTTAAAATTAATTTCGTTGCCCAGGAACTACCATTAAATGTTCATATTTACCAAAAAGTTCACAATTACATGCATCGGATCATACTCTAAATACTACTACTATTAATAATAATAATAATAATAATAACAAAGCAAGCATAAATAAGTAAGCAAGCAAATTTGATGAAGCCTATGTTCAAATTAATACCGACTTATTTATTTTGTACATGACGTGTGCATAGATAATGCGTACCTGTTCCCAGAGGGACGATGCTAATGGCAGGCTCAGAACAGGCTAATTTGTGTCTGATGGTCTCCAGCACACCCAGTACCCATCCCACTGTCCCATCTCCTCCACACACCAGCATGCGGAAGTGAGGAACCTCGCGAAACGTGTGAAGTCTGAATGCAGACAGCAGATAAGGAAAGAAGCACCAAATTAGCAACACATGCAGAAGAACTTAATAAAACTCAACCCAAAGTATGGTAGTGTGTACAGCTTCTTTTTTTGGACAAATCTCAAACTCTCACCCAGGCAGTGGCCCTCCACTGGTCAGCTCGAACACCTGATGAGGGTTGAGAAGTTTCCGAAAGCCGTAAAGGAGCTCTCTGCCTTTCAGGCTTCCGCTCTTTGGGTTAACAAACACCAGTAAGGGGCAAGAGTCTCTAGCGAGCTTGCTTTTCTGCAGGAGCACACACATGCACAATAAATAAAGGCAAAAAGAATAGCAAGAAAAACAGCTTACTTAAGATCCCACTGAGTGCTAGCTACCAGTTGTCCACTAGAGGTCGTTGGTGCATACCACTTAGACAGCAGGATCTCAGATTTCATCACACAGGACATAAATAAATACTAGACAGTAAATATGGCAGTGAACTGAAAAGAGTGTTAAAAGACTACTTTGGTACATAATACACTGAAACAGTCCAATTATAGCACTCAGTGTGAAAAAAAGAGTGAAACTGATCTCACACACACTCACACACACACACACACACACACAGCAGAGCAGAGCAGAGCAAAGAGAGAGAGATTGATTCATGCTTACCAAGATCTCTGGTATGACGAGACAAGTGAGTTGCTTGCCGCTGATGCTGGTGTCTTTGACCAACATGTAGATGCGTTCAGCTTCAGAGAAACACGTGATCTGCAAAGCCACAGCTCCTGCGCAACACACACACACGCTACTTACACACACTGTTCATTGTATAATACAACACAGTCATGACTTGCTAGAATGGATTCTGTGTGTTCTGGTGTTGCAAGTGGGGTCATGCGAGGTTAAGCGATCATTTCAGGTTATTTAATTCAATTGTGTTTGATGGAGCAGGGGTGATGGAGGGTTCTGCAAGCTTCCTTGTTCCTCGTGCTTCCTTGTGTGTGTGTGTGTGTGTGTGTGTGTGTATAACAAAAATCTCATTTAAAGATCTGTGTGGAGATCAGGCTTTAGCAGTCGGAGCACACACACACACCCCATCATCAGTAGGATTCAATGGAGTCAAGGAGTCTGATTTCAAACAATAGCAGCATTTTGTGGCAGTGTTAAAGAACAGAGGCATTTCTCACACACAGTGACACCCACACAGAGAGAGAGAGAGAGAGAGAGAGAGAGAGATTATCCTCTCTTCCTCCATGGCCTGAGCCTGGATGTAAGCCAGGTTGCCATAGAAATGTTGCCACGGTGACAAGTTCCTCACCTTGTGCTGGGTAGATGTGAGTGACGGTGACCAAGTGACCTGCAGAGAGAGAAAGAGAGAGGGAGAGATTGAGATTTATCGTTTCGACGGTTTTGTAATGAGAATGATCAGTGTTTACGTTGTTTGAATGCAGATTTGCGGAAGGAATAAAGAAAATGCAAAACCCTTAAGAAAGAAATCCATACTGAGAGATCAGGCGTGTTCAGTAGAGATGACCAATACCAGTTTTTTTAGTATATGATTTTTGGTATTCATCGACACTGAATAAAGTAACCAACTTAGTATTAATCAATCAATCATGGAGGTCACTGAAAGTTTTATGTAGCTTGGGTCTGGTTATGTTTCCTAGCTTTCCTACACTGTGGCCATAAAAAGTGCAAACGTGTGTTCATGCACTTAGGCGCCACTTTTAATGAAGCGTATTCAAAGTGGGTTTTTTAGTATAACTTATGCGTCAGCCTACTTTAGCTTGAACATAATTAACCACATTGTGAAATCCTCACATAAAAACGATCAGAGTATACAGAAGTGTGTGGGAGCGTGAGACTGACTCTTGATAGTGAGGTGTTCCTGCAGCAGCTTCGTGTACTCCTCTGTGCTGCACTGCAATGGAAGTCCTCCAATCAGCAGATCCACCTGGACAACCCGGTTCCGGCTCTCCATGATGTAAAAGCGCGTCTGGTTCATCTGCCTCAGAGAGGTCTGAAACACGCACACACACACACACTCAGGATTACTCCTGATCGCTTTCTCTAATACGCTAAATTAGCTTAATCTGACAAAGAAGAAGCTCGGAGTACCTTCCTGATCTCTTGCAGCTTGTCCAGTAGAAGCTCCTGACCACCAAGAACCTGTTTCTGCACTGCAGGACAAGCACATGATTCTCATACACACACTCATCATCGACAACACAGCTCCTTTACATCTAATCATAAGCATGGGCATCTAAGGATAATGATAGCTTCTAATAATTCAATTTGTTTACTGATCGTTGAGTAAGAATACACCCAGCAAACGTCTCATTGTGAGAGAGCTCTACAGAAATGTGCATGGCTGGAAATTAAGATGATGCTGGATCTTACCTTGTTTGCTACTCATTAAAACCTCCACAAGGTTAAAATCTGCAGGGTTTTTGTTCTGAAACACAAACGTCACACAACGTATTTCAGAAAACAAAACTCTATGATCATGATGGTCAGAAAGAGAACGTCATCCTTGATATAGTATGCTATGATTTATCTTATGTACACAGGAAAGTACTTCTAAGCATCTGTTTTTGCTCTTGTTTCCAACCACAAACCATAGCGAAAGTTTACCGCTGATACACAGCACTTTAAACGAGAAGTAAACATAATAGATGTAGTAGAGCATGAAGCGTTAGCGAGAAAGAGATTTAAAGATGCACGTACGAAAACTGCACTTAAATGCAAAAGCTCTATTAAACCACAGAATCCTCGATTACGATGAGGCAGAAAGGATCTGATTAACATGTTGTGATGGCATAATTCTTTCCCACTCGATGTTGTTATTATTTACAGTAAACACTAGCAACAATGGCACTGCTTCAAGGTGTTCATTGCGAATGTTGTATCATATTAAAAAGGTTTCCAGTCTCCTCCATGGGAACGCTATTAGATACTAAGATTCGTGTATAGCTAGGATCAGCAGTGTTCTTAAGAGCACTATATAAAGTGACACACTGTGGCTATTTGGTGTATATTGCGTGTCAGAAAGCAGAGATGAAGGGTGTACCTGCTGGCCGAACTGGACGAGCGCTTCCTTGATGACGGAGTCTACAGTTTTGCTCTTCCCGACGGTGATACTGGCGTAAACAACACCCAATCTGCAGACACACACAAACCTTTGAAATGCTTCTACAAACATTTACAATAAGCAAACATTAACACATTGACGCACTATGAAAATGTAATATCTATTCATTTGGGGACACCTGACCATGTGGACCTTCCTCAAATGCGTACTTTCGCAACTTTTACTAGTTAGAATACAATTAATGATTGTTCCCCTCTGGTTATTATCTGATCATAGTGCTACTTTGCATTTTGTAGGTCAGGAATATGTCATTGACGTAATGCAGGGCTCAAGGAAATTGTCACTAAATATTTACAGAACTGTTCACAGTGTGTGTGTGTGTGTTGCCAAAACATCATCAGCTTGATCTGCTCCTGTCGGTTTTGCATTGTGTTTAAGTAAGAGCTCACTTCAGAAAGCCAGCGTAGATATTCAGCAGCTCGGTGTCTCTGGGCTTGGCTCTGAGAAGCCACATCTCCGGTGTGCAGTCCTTAAACCCGGCCTTGTTGTCGGGCACGCCGTTGCGGTTGATGATGTCATCGGTTAGCAGGTCGGGGTGGGTGTAATTCTGGAGCTCGTATTCCTGCGTGTCGTCGGGGAGGTAGAACGCCTTGAGTGCTGCTTCCTGCTCAGACAGGGAGTGAAATTGTTTTATATAAAAACTTGACATTATCTTACAGTTAACAGACATCTTTATTAAATTCTAGACTATACTTTTGTGTGCGTTTTGATCTTTTTTACGTTTCCTTCCTGTAATAGTTAGACATCAGTTAATGCTGATTTGAACTATTTGATAATGCTATTGTTTTTAAAACCAGCGCAGGAAGGAGGGGAAAAAGCTGTTAAAATCTCACCACTATTTCCTCATTCTTGGTGATTCTAGGAATGGAGACCAGCCGGAACTGATTGCGTTTGACGCCGTCATCCCCGTCAAACACTCTCAGAGTCTGCTTACCTAAAGGAGAAGGAAAGGGTTTTTTATTTTAAATGCTTTTCTACTTTTACAGCATTCAAATACAACTTGAAATTTCAGTGTGGATACACAAAATATAACTCACTCTTACCATCTTATAAAACTCAAAGTATAAGTAAAAAACACTGGAAATAAATCGACTCGTGACAGTATATGACATCTTGATGCCGTCATGATGTAATAACGGCTGTCTTATGACTCGGAATTCCAGCCAAGGTCAACAAATACGGAAGAAGATTGTGTTATTACAGGAAAATAACCAACAACATGGTGGTGTGATGAAACAGAGTTACACTTCAAGTGTTTTCCTCTTACACCACAGGAATTTGTCAACATAAACAATGCTTTTCTCCATGAGGCAGATTCGTTCCTGTTATCACTTGTGTAACAGCCGCTATAAAGTATCCGCAGCTATAAAGTAACACAAGCTATATAAGTTAATAAGGCAATAAAAAGAAAAACAAGCAACACCCTCCCTGCTTTTCTGTTCTGAAAAACTTTTACAAACGCTCGGTTACAAAGTCCTGACCCCGGAGACTCCTTCCATAAATTTCACCGTAGCAAGATCAGTTTGTGTGGCATGTCCGACACCCTAGTAAGCCGTTACTATAGAAACGCTAACGTTATAAACCTGTTATTTCCCTTGCAGCCAGATTGTTGATCAAAATTAACTGAGACTCAACAATGTGGTATAACACTACAGTCATGTGGCTAACCGTGATGAAGTGAGCTTTACAGTAATTTACACACATTACCAGTATCTGATGAGCTTGAGGACTGATTGTCCTTCGGCGCTGCTGGGTTCTGGACATCAGGGTCATCTAGATTATCTACAAAGATGAAAATATACACGTATGAAATCAATACAATCGTTAAAGCAAATGGTAAGAATACAAAATGAAGCAAATATTCCGATCACGCATAATCTTAACAGCTGGATTTTTGCCTCAAAGTAATGAGCTGTTCAGGTCACAACCTTGTGCCTGTGACGACCATGAGGAATCTGTCTCATATGGGATCACAAAGCACACGTGAGTCTAACCACTACGGCTCTATGAATGAACGGCTGATTACCCAGTTCGCACTGCTGCGGGGGCTCTGAGATGCGGTAGCTGTGCATCTTGCTGAAGTTGCGCGAGCAGACGCGTACACAGCTGGGGTGCAGGATCATGTTGCGCAGACGACCCAGACCGCACTCATGAGAGATTATGATGTAACATGAGGCGTGTGCCTGCAAACACACACACACATTCGATGGGTAGTGAGAATGACCAAACGTATTAGGAATAAATCAAAACATATAGTATGAAAAAAATACAGCAATTATAAAAACAATAATCAAAACACTTCGAGAGAAAAGCACAAAAGAGTTAATGAGAATGCAAACGAAGATCTAATTAAAATGTATTTTCCTGCTACAAAAGTATTATTATAAATCTGTGTCTTGCCTCTGAGAACATTTAGATGCTATGATATGTATACAAGTGGCCATTTCCTCTAAGCCGTCTTTCTCACCAGTGTGTGTGTGCGCGCGTGTGTGTGTGTGGACAGCATGTTGAAATGGACCAGCTCCTTTCCCACTCAAAGATAAACAAGCTGAATGCCGTAACCTCCATAACATGGAGGTTCATAATGAAAATTTGGTATCCATCAAAAAAAGTCTGGCCTTCTGAAGGAACTCCATGGTTTTCCATCTAAGTATTGGATCTGCACTGTATGTGCAAAGTGTTTTAGAAATTCTACCAAAATGAGGAATCAGCACAAGACACTTGCGAATTCAGGCCATGTTTTTTTCACAACACCGTATTATGCATTGCATCACAATGTCTATAAGGCATTTTCCACACTTTAATATATTCTGTACACTTGTATACACGTTGTACTATAAGAGCATATTTCTGTAGAGATTTACTACTTAACCTTTATCTTTACAAATATACGTTTACATCTGTTCTGTCTCTGTATTAGATCTTGTTCTCATTTTGGTCTGTGTATTGGCATGTGGATCAATAACCTGTTAGCTTGCCATCAGGGGCAATAAACGATGACCCATTTTCTCTAATAAATATTTCAGCGACCAAAATCGATTCAAATAACACCGGGAAAGACTGAACGGTGGAGGAAAGGCACTAGGATTTGAAACCACAGCAACAAACAAACAAAGATCACGCAATAATGTACACTATTGTACTCGTGTAAATTTTAGAGCCGTGTGAGAGCTTACCGTGATGCCACACCACTCGCACCTCATGCCGGAGAGGACGTCGGAGGAGCCACAGACACGCCGGCACACCTCGCAGCGTGCTCCAGACGCCATGTTCCCCTCACGCCAGTGGTGTTGGTGCATGTCCTGGCATGGGGTCAGAGGTTAGCAGGTTAGGAGATACAGCAAGACTAATTAAGTGGTTCTGATTCTGGTTAGAAGAAGGAGGGAAGGACAGTTGCATGGTGGACACACAGTGCGCTGCGACACTTACGTAGTCCTGGCCTCCATCTTGGTGACACAGACGGCAGTCACTGCAAACGAAGGGGGCGCAGTCGCTGTGAACATGCAGCTCACACACTGAATCACACACAAGAACAAACTACGTGTCAGTGTTTTCTGTGTCATGTGTGCCCAGGTGTTTGCTAATAAACATCAGTACTGCACTTAAAGGACTAAAAATACAAAGAAAAACAACAACGGACTTCTCGTGTTTCTTTAGAGTAGAGTATTACGCTTCATCTTCCGATATATATATATATAAACCTTCACCGCACTAAAGCTCAAAAAAACCCCATTTGTGTGTCTGAAAGCAGAAGTTAGGGGGAAAAAAACAAGTTACTTAAAAAGGACTAGTCTCTATCGGTATTTTACTGAAAAAAAAGAAAGAGAGTTGAGAGCAGGGCGAGCAAGAGTGTGAGAAAGAGGGTGAGAGTGTTAAGAGACAGAGAGAGAGAGAGAGAGAGAGAGAGAGAGAGGTGACATGTAAACACAGAGAGAAAGAGGAAGAGCATGTTTTTCCTTTTTGGATGTCTTTCTTAGAATTCAGGCCCCTGCGAAAGACCATCCTGCGTTACCGTAGCAACAGCAGATCCACATCAAGCAGGCACTGGGCAGATAAATGAGCAGTAAGAAAAAGAGAAACATAGAGAGAGAGACAGAGAGAGAGAGAGAGAGAGAGAGAGTGAGAGAGAGAGAGACATGGGGGGTATGACAGGATGACATGTAAACACAAAAAAAAGGCTAAACAAGACAGCAGACAGGCAGAGATTCTCTCTCTCTCTCTCTCTCTCTCTCTCTCACACACACACACACACACTCTCTCTCACACTCTCTTTCTCTTTCTTTTTTGCTCATATTCTCTCTCTCTCTCTCTCTCTTTGACCAAGGACAAATAATAAAAAAACTGACATAAAATATAGATAAGTCCTTCAATTGGTTAAAATTTTATAAATCTGTATCAAGCTTCACTGCTTTTATAAACTGGGGGGTTTTCCTGGGTGTTTAATCAGTAAACAGAGTAGGTGTGTAGGTGTGTAAACCACGCCCACCTTCACAGCGGAGAGCCGAAGTTCCTTCTAGGTTCTTGCGGCACACGCAGCAGAAGCGCTTCTTCTGACCGGCTGGACCGAAGCAGTGAGCTACAGGAACCTGTGAGGAGAAAAAAAAAATCTAAGAAGAAAACAAACTTCATTATGCTGAAACACACCGAGAAAAAACAACAACACAGAGGCACATTCTGACTAAATACAACGATTACGAAAGAAATAAATGAATAAAATTCAGGCTTATTGGAAACTCCAAGCACTATTATACTGGTCAACACCCTTGAAACAACAACAACAATATTTTCATTTTAGAGTCTTTTTTTTATTTGCGTTTTCAATTAGGTTCAGTAAAATAATTTTCCCTTTCAGTTCTGGTTCCCTGTTACGTTTCTTATTCCTGTCAGAGAAAACTCCAAAATCAATACAGCAGATAACAATACACCTTCAGGGAAAGGACTCTCTGACAAGACAAAAAAAAGAAAATATGACAGAAAAACTTAAAGAAAAAAAGAATTAGAAATTTAGAAAAGAAAAAAAAGCTGGATGTTTACAGCATAAACATTTTAACTGTAATTTGTTCATTTATCATAATGGTTGTGTCAAAAAAGTGTGAATATTACTAATTACTATTCAAGTTAGTGTGTATATGTGTGTGTGTGTGTGTGTGTGTGTTTCAGGTCCTGGCTATGAACTAACAGCGGTCATGGTTACGCAGTGATGTTTTGCTAAACAGCTCACTTCTACTTTATGTTTGAACTCACAGTGGTAGTGCACGTGTGTGTGTGTGTGTGTGTGTGATTATAGATTGGTTATTGAGGTGTTACAGTGAATTTCGGAAGAGTTTCCTGCTAAGCGTGTGTATAGCATCATCGTGTGACAAAGCTTTAAGAGATTAAAGGCAGGAAACAGTATAAATGCTGCAGGGGAATTCTGGCCAGTTTGACAAAATGTTGAAGTAAGAACTAGCATAACTTATTGGTAAATCTCTTACTAGCGCTTCTAGCACGGTCTGTGCTGAGAGTACAACACTTCTTCCTCCCTTTGAGTGTGCTGACGTATGTTGAATGAATGAAAATGAGCGAGTGTCTATATCTATATTGCTAATCTTGCTGTTTACAATGGCACGACTATAACCATACAGATGCTTATCTGTCAGTTTGTGGACATCAAGATTACAGAAAACGACGTTGCACAATTAAGAGTTCTTTGTGCTTGGGTGATTTGTTTACAAGAAAATTTTCAGCCCTTCGCATCCCTCAGCCACACCAAATATAAAAAAATAAATAAAAAACAATCAATTTTGCTCCAATTTGGATTCGCAGCTCAGCGAGCTCCGACCAGAAACACAGATAAGATATGCCTGTTCATCTCTCCTTCAATAACTAAAGCTCTAGTTATCTCTGAGGCTGCTGCAGGATTGTATTAAAGTGTCATTCAAAAAGCCTGTGGCGGATGACCTCGGTTATGGCTGTGGACCAAGGTCTTATAAAGAGATAACACACACACAGCAAGTGTGCCATGACACACAGCTTTGAAGCTGACCTTTGGCTGTGATTGTTCTATTAAATGCAGCACTAGAAGAAAACCTTCACGAGATGCGGACTCGTTTCCGGACGCTCCGCCTGGGTGATACGAGTGTGATTGATTTTGACAAACCACCTTCTGACACCTTGAGGTGAACACACTGCCTGGGAAAGTGTCCAGGTAATTAACAGTCCTGCAAGAAAGATTAAAACCTCTGATGTGACAGAGATGAAGAGACTGACTTTTCGGAGGCTCTGCTCTGAGCGCTTCATCCTAACAGGAAGAACGAGTGAAGCTCGCCATGACACTGTTCTCCTTTACCTATGTGATGCTTAGTTGCAACACAAGAACAGAGGCTATGAGAACGCACATCCTCACACATCCACGCATCCTTGACCTTGTCCTGCCCAGAGAGGGAACACTTCCTGTCTGGCTCCTGCGGGACTTCCTACAGTAGGCTACAGGAAGTGACCTTGTTTCCTGCACAGGACCTGGTTTATTCAAAGCTTCACAAACATCAAGTAAACCTGGCATTGTGCATCCTCATGGCTCAGACCACAACAGTTCTATTTTTATTATAGTTCATCTAAAGGAAATTCACCAAGCTTATGCATTAACTTCTATGTTTAAACCGTCAAAGTGGAAAGATTTACTAAGTGCACCAATCTTGTTAAAAAAAGATGAAGACAAAATTTAGGCAGGAGCAGATTTGCTTATCTAAGGGTTGCGCTCACTGAAGCGGCCTTGTTGCTGTATGCAGATATGAGGAAGTGTGAGAGTTCGGTTTCAGCACCGAAGAGAAAGATGCTTTTGTTTAGATTCTAAAGGAAATAAAGTGTGTGTGTGGGAGCAGCTGGACACTCTGAAACCTTACGAACATAAGAATAATAGGCCACGGTCTCAGCATGATGGCTGCACTGCTGTAATTAGGTAAGAGAGAAAAAGTACGAGAGAGAAACAGGATCCCGGAGCTCTGATGACGGCTGGGTAAAATCATTAAAAGGTCTGCGTGCGTGGGCGAGAGAAGCGAAGGACAGCCTGCCAGCTGAACGCCTCCTTGTTTTCATGTTTTGTTCTGCTGCTTTATTAATCAGTAAATCGGATAAACAGCAAAAGCTGAGCACTGACTAGTCTAAACACTGGGTGTCAAAGTCTGGCTCAGTAACATGATTTCTACACAACATAACAAAACAGGTCTTTTTCCGAATCCACGTTGTCACCCGGTTTAACTCTTACGTCCGTTTCGGCAATCTTACCTTTGGCTACGCCCCCTGATGAGAAAGGAAGTACAGCCAACAAAAAAAAGCAGCTTGTGTTTTTGTTCATTTTTATATGTCTAGAAGATCATCATGTCATCAAACTATATCATGATACACTTCTCTCTCTCTATATATAAACATATATATATATATATATATACATATTTAGACGACAAAAGATGGTGCTTGATTTTGAATCTTTTTCAGTGCTCGAATACGGCAACAGTTTGCTGGCAAACCTCGATTCTGATTGGTCAGAAGGAGTCCATTTGTTTTCTATAAAAGAAAGCCAAATCCCAGATTTGTGTTGATTTGCTGAAGGACCTTATCCAGTGCCGGTTTGATCTATAAAAGGAGTCTCCAGTGTGAGAGCTGTAGGATTATGTTTCTAACCAGAAACCACCTTGTTTATGAAACTATACAACTCTCACTGCTTCCTCATTGTTATAACTACTTTCATTTCCAAGGATAAATCAAGCATCATTTGAGTCGTCTGATTGACCTGTGTGTAGGAATGTGTGTGTGTGTGTGTTCCCACTCACCCGCACCAGAGTGGGTGCCATGCAGGAGCACACAGTCCGCACGTGCTTCAAACACTTCTCGTGAGACATGAAGTTACACACTGCAGAGAGACACATCAGAAAGACAGAGTGTTAGTTTTCACATCTACACACACAAACACAAATTAACACCAGGTTATCAGCAGCAGGACGCACACACAAAACGTGAGTCACAGTCTAGAGTGAAAACAAGCCCTGATGTATGAAACACAGGAAGTACACCCTGCACTTGTTCTTAGGGTGGTCAGAAACGGAGAAAAAAACAACCTTGATGCTTTTCACGCTTCTTCTGAGCTTCACACATGTATATCTTGATGCTGCTTTTGTAAACATTTCCGTAAGTGTCTCAGCGCTCGACAGAGTCACACTTTCATTCCAACATCAGTGTTGGTCAGCGAGGTAAAATTCCACGATGCGGAATTCCCTTCCTGAAGATTTCCATTTATTATATTGTGCAACGTCTCGCAAGCGAAGTGTTTACTTAAGCAGCTGTAATCTAGTAGTGTAGACAAAACCTGAAGCGTATCACGTTACACAGAAACTGCAGAACAGAAACTCTTCATGTTTTGTTGGAAAATCAGAAAAGTCCTGATGTGAGGATGTTATACACATCCTCCGGCCAATCAAAAGTCTGCTTCACAAGTGTGATTAGATAAAATTACATTACCATTTTCACCCAAGCCGTGTTCGGGGGCTGACGTTTGCGCTGAATAACAACGAGGCTTGTTTTGCCTCACTGTAACGGACGACTATTTCACCAAAATCAATTTCCCATAAATAATTACATACAAGCCCAAACACAGATAAGGGTTTTTAGTTTGTTTGTTTTGGCTCCAAATTGAGTCTGCTCGGGCCATAGCTTAAATCAATTTAACCCGATTTTAAGGACAAATCTAATTATCAGGCAATATCAGTCCATTTATACTGATAAACAAATAATTTTCAGGCTGCGAGTCTGATATAAAATGAGTTTTGTTGGCTTTTGGTGTGTTTTAGGCGTGTGATTTTCCCTCTGTTGGATAACCTTACATAGAATTGTACTGGTTGAAGATCAAATTTGAGCTGCTTTTTAGATGAACAAGCACTTGGAGCATCTCAGAGAGCAATAAAAGGATTGATAAACAACTTTTCTACGAATATATCGCCCCTAGTAGGCTAGAGAAAAACAGAAATAACTCTTAAAGTCATGAGTGTTTACTATCATATGAGCCTCAGATTAATCATTGATTAGCTTCTGGGAAACGAAAGAAAAACAAAATAATGCATCTTTGCGGTCCAAGTCAACCTATAAAGGATGAAGAGGGCAAGGATTCATGGAAAGAATTGCACTTAGGATTCAACATTGCTGCCTGCAGTTTTGTTTGTGTTAATAGATGACGAAACACCACACCGTGTCCTAAACCACATCGTCACTGCTGACAAACTGGATGTGGGTTGAGGTTGATATTTTTAGAACAGATTTTGTGCGATCGCTTAGCTGGTAAAACCGAGTGGAAAATTGTGAGAGCAGTGCTTGAATCAGTGTATCTTTGCACACGTGTTATTTATTTACTGACCTGTGTGTTTATTGTGTTGTCGGTTGTGTATAGAGGTTTGATTTATGCATTTTTAGTGAGACTGCTGTGATGTGATGTGATGTCATGCTTTCAGGATCAGCTTGTGGTTGATTGAGTGAATGTGCATCGTGACACTCGTGATGTCCTGCAGAGCTGGGGGGGCGGGGGGGGGGGCAAGAGCAAGGCAAGTAAACTTTTCAGCCGCTTGGCAGGACCAGGATGACACTACTAACCGCCCACACAACCCACAGCATGTACACACACACACACACACTCACACAGACACACACACACAAACGCAAGTCCTCTGACGCAGTCTCAGGTTTTGTATCCTCCTCAGTGACAGGAAGTGGGCTCAGTGGCTTAAACTGCTCTCAGTAACAGAATGTCCATGAGAACTGTTACCAACATGCTGGAAAACACACACACACACACACATATATCCACAGCACCTCATTAGTATGATTCCATAGACATCCTCATAGCTATGGAGAGCTGATCTTTGTTGAAAAAAGAAAAACACTTCTAAGCAACAATTTTTATCTTTCCTGTGTATATTACCCACAATGCACTGGGAGCATACAGCTACCTGATTTCCAAATGGCTGCCTACTGACAATGAGTAAGCTTCTCTGGGAGGAATCCTTAAGTGATGACACGTCCATGCTTGGTAGCGCGTCATGCGCTATCGGTGGTAAAAGTGTGCAATATGATAGGAGCATGCTTCGCTGGAAAAGGGCTCAGATTACGCAACGTGTTCGATCTCAGGATATGATGCGAACGGAGTGACCACCGACCTATCCGTCCTGAGCAGGCTGTGGTCATGATGATGAGAAGAAAGACATGGGGAGATGAGCTTAACGTCAATCACGGCTATTAGATAATAATAGGAGGAGCTCGGGCCATTATGAAAACTGGACGTGTACACTGTGAGGCAAGAAATTAAAAAAAAAAACAAACAAACCGCTGAATGAATTGGAAAAGAAGAAGAAGAAGAAGCTCAAAAACATTCACTTACAGTCCAAAAGTATAAGGTCTATAATTGCATTGCTGCTGAATGAGAAATGAAAAGCATCAGGTTTTGAATTATTTAAAAAATAAGCATCATGCTATAGTGGTGAAATAAAAGAAGTACAGCCTGCAGGCAAGCTGTGAAATGACTAAACCCCAAGGCACAAGAAAAACAACAAACAAAAGCTAGCTCTTTGAAGGTACGAGGTAGAAAACTTTCCATAGATGTACATATATGCCTTCCTGTGCCCTGTATTTTCCCATAAACCCCTTCTCTTCATTGCAACACAGATACATAACCATACTACACAAGTGTTGCGGTATTTTCATTTTATTGCTCTTGTACATGTGCCACCTGTTATATTTAACCAGCTGTATTGCCCTGTGTGTGTGTGTGCTCATCTGTTTATGTTTCCTTGTGTCCTCAGACGTTCCTCACCTCACGGTCCCCCTCATCGGAGCCTCCCCCTCCCCACTTTGCACTTCCATCTGTTGCCATGTCAACCTTGAAGATTCGATCACGACTTGTGAAACGGCTCTGCCCGGCAACACCGCTACCGTCAATCACCACCTGGAGCCCCTCCCACTCCGGCAGCCCCAACGATTTCCCGCTTCCTGGCGATCAGATACTTCAGTGTTTCTCTGAGGAAACGTTCCTGTTAGCTACGCTGTGACTCTGAGAGTCGCCTAGCACCGTCCGTAAGCGCATTTCTGGGCTCGTTCCGTCTCAGAACGGTAACTGACAGATGCCGTGACATAAGAAATCTCATCGGATTAGTATTCTGAGAGTCGGATCTGGTGATGGGGGGGATGTAAGGAAATCGTGTTGAGTCATTACAACACACTCGGTGTGTAATGCTAGTTCATAGTGAATGAGCAGAGCTGGCTGCGTCAAACAGAAAGTGGAATTTGTATCTGCACTTGGTCGCTTTCTCAGCAAGCAGAGCCTCGTAAGCGTTAAACAGCCACCCTTTCAAATATGTGGCAGATCAAGTAACAGCGAGTAACTGTAGGAAGTATTTGAGGTGTCGCCCTGAGAAAGAGATAAGGCTGAAGTCTCAGTTCATTTCAGGAAGAACCTCACCGTATCATCAGCAACCTTAAAACAGTCCGAATTAAAGGTGCGGTCTGGGATTTTGGTGTTTTGAGAATCAAACAAGAAACAAATACACACCTTCCTGTCATAACCATGCCCACAAAACTAAACAAAACAAGTGCAGGATGTGAAGCAGTAGCTGAGGGATATTACAATATAAATGAATTATAATAACTACACACTGTCTGGAAGCAGCAGATATCGTTGTTTCATGCTTAATCTTCTCTCTCGCTTTTTTATTGCTGCATCAGGAAATCGTTTCTTTCTGATATATCTGCGTGGAGCTTTCTGAATGATCAGGCAACATCATCCACGTCTCAGATGGTACTGGTCACTCAGTGGCATGCTGCAGAATCCTGAGGTTCTCCTCTGAGCTGATATTTAATCAAAGCTTTTCAAATATGGATAAAACATCACCAGATATTAGCCAGAGCTCTGGGATTATTTCTCACGTTAAATCCGAGACGTATTTCTGAATGAACTCCTAATATCGAAAGCTGCAAAAAATTCTCCAGGCAACAAAGCCTTAACCAGGAGCCTTTTCCCGTTTTCCTGGAAGACATTAACCTCTCGTGCAGCCGAGTGATTTCTTCTCCTGGTTGGTCTTCTCCTGGTTGTTCACAGCGTTTGTTACAGCGTTTGGGTTATGACTTCTGATCTGATCGTGGTGATTTTTCTCAGAAACTCAGACATATGGAAAGGGAACTCTGAACTGGTGGTTTTGCACAGATGTACAGTATAGTACCCACAAGTACGATCAAACTGTTACCTGATTTTAGCCTCAGTGCTCTTGGTACAAATGTCCAAGACCAGAAGATTAGGACTATCAACTCTCTCTCTCTCTCTGGTCCCTGTCAATTACCCACACACTTCAAGATGTCAGAGGCCAGACGTCTCTCGGCCAATTAAGGATTCCTGAAATCGAGCGCCATCAATCTCACTCCTTTCCCAGAGGCAGCTATTCGATATTTGCCCTGTACGCCACAGAGAAGGACAGAGACGGATGCGGACAAGAAGGAGACTCGTGCATGTCAGATTTACAAAGAGAGACTGAGACATAAAATCATGAGAGCAAGGGCCTGATCCTTCAACTGCTCAGTTGGATAAACAGTATAAATTTTAGTCTTCTGGAAAAGGTTCAAATGCACGGTTTAGTGTTTTTCTTCTCTGCACACTTCAGTGTGTTTGTTATATTTCTCTCCTGCCCTGCACAGTTTAGTGAGAACCTTCTAGACTTGCACGTGAACATGCGTCTGCATGCATTTCTATATCCAGATAACCTTCTAGACTTTCGCATGTTAACATGTGTTTGCATGCATTTCTATATCCCACGTGCACACAGCAGCTGACCTGCACGGCATGGGTTTTATGCTTTGCATCAAAAAGAGAGAACATTCTAGCATATTTTTCTTTACTGCGCGTGCACTAGTCTTGGTCTGATCCAGATGTTAACCCCCCCCCCCCAAAAAAAAAAATCCCAAAGCTGATCATACCTTCACAAACGTAGCCCACGAGCCCCCAGATGAAGTCGCTGCAGTGATGGCAGTAAGTCGGCTTGGTCAGGGTCACTTTGCGGAAAGAGTGACCGGCGGCGCCTGAGTGATACTTAGCAGAGCGGGTAGATGGCGACTGCTGCGGCTTCATCCTCCCAGAGCCGGGGCTCTCTCCGCCGTTCTTCTTTCTCCCGTTACCGGGGCTCGCTCCGGGGCTTTCTGCTGCTGCTTGCTTTATCCTCCCGGTGCTGGGGCTTTCTCCGGGCTTGCCCTGCTTTATTCCACCGCTTTCCGCCATTAGCGCGAGTCGCGGAATCCGCGAGACTAACCCGCGCGCGCGTTCGAATTTTCGGTTGTTGTGGCAACCGCTGGACCCGAATCAGTGAATCAGTCAGTAATCTCAGTTAGCTACAGCTAGCTACACTCTGGGCCAGCTAGCTAGGTTAAACCGCGCCGTATCATCCTGACAGAATGGGAAATTTCCTCAGTAATCACAAGGAACGTTTTCCTCTAGACAGAAAAAAGTGTTCAAATCCGTTGGACCGAGTAGAAACACCAGAACAAACCGCTCATGAAGGCTGTCTGAGGGAAAGAAAAGAAACTAAAAATGACACTTTTTTTTCTCCTGAGGAGTGAGAAAGAGAAACGCCTCAGCAGCCGAGCAGTCCAACAAGCTGTTTACCTCACAGAAAAGTAACAGTGCTACAAATATCCTAGTGTCCAGTGGCTTTCTTGACGACCTTTAAGTCACTAAAGCCGGTGTGGAGCTCTGAGAACAGCGCAGCGAGCTAACTGGAATATAAATGGAGCCGCTGTCGGTCGCCTGTTTACACTTTTCAGATTTCAGTGTACATGAGCGCGACTTCCGCCCTCCCTCCGCACTGCTGCACGCGCGCGCGCGCACACACACACACACACACACTCGCGCGCGCGCGCGCACACACGAACGTCTTCACGTGCACATAAACAAAAACACATCTGTAAATAAATATAAAATCCGTGTATACCAAATACAGTTCAATGCTAACATCTGCGAATCAGTTACACAAAGTTTTTTTTTTTTTAAATAATTCAATAATTGCACAATAGTTCATCTTACATCTATCTTCCTGAAATATTTTGTCATAAATATACACTATAAATCTGTTATTAATTCTTTAAAAAAAAAGAAATCCTATTCTTTTCTTATCTTTCAAAACCTGTAGTAACATTCGCCCTCATTTCATTTTGTATTTATTTTAATAATAATAATAATAATAATAATAATAATAATAATAATAAACCTAAAACCATAAAACATATTGCAATGATTCAAAAACGAGTCGACTCTTTGAACCGGCTCTTTTGAGAACCGACTCAAGAATAACAAGATTGTTAGCTGCGTAACGTAATCAAATGCTATTCGAATATTAAGCTCATTAATTAAATACGTACAGTGCATACGTGTTTCTTCATTGCACACAGAGCGTTTTAATGTGTTATTTCTTTCTACAGGACATAAAGAATCGAATTACAAAGGTTTTAGATGTGACCTGTCATTATGTACGAGTACTCGGTCCTAGAAATATTGTGAATCTTTTTTTTTGACTAATTGATAGTTATACACTTCCTTTGATATTTGCATTCTAAGAGTTTTTTACTCCACTGCACAAACAAGTTATATAAATAAACAATATGAATTTAGAAATCTTTCCTTCTGTGCATCACAATCAGTAAAACATTCAAAGCACATCTGTATGCTGACTTCATGCAGCTCTTCCGCCACCTTGTGGACAGACGCTGGTATTACCCCTGCCTGCTCTAATCCAGCTAACAGTCCTGCTGTACAAAGTTAACGATTTAATTTATCCTAAATAACATTACACTGCTAAACATACATGTTTAATAATAATCAAATAATTAATCTAAACGCAATGTTTTATTTTATGAACATACATAAAATGTAGCCAAATTACAGCCAAGACATGAAATGTTAGCTTCTTTAATTCTTCCCAGGAGCTATGAAGCTAAAAAGAAAATGTCTTAAAATGTCACAAAATTTATTTATTCACAAATTAAAACGCATTCTTATACTCGTTCAGCATTGTTAAAATACAAAACCGCACTTAAATTCAGTAAAGAATGGTGACTTGAGGCCGAATTCACAGAAAAGTTTTCTACCTCAGATTTTCATGAGCCGCTTTAGCATAAGCCTGAGGTGAAATTTGTGCTTAGTTTATTGATATGAACTATACAAAAAAACTACACACAACGGCAGAGTGTAATTAGTAGTTTTATTATAAAAGTACATCAGTAAAAACCCATTTCAAAGCAAGTTATAAATACAGTTTCATCGCTAAGCAAAAAATGCTTTGGTTTTCCTCACTATATAACAATATATAGCAGTCTGGAGCTGATAATAGTAATGATAATAATAACAAGAACAGAAAGACATTCTAGAAAATTAAACTAAAAACGAATGAAAAGGGCATAGAGCTTCTATGTCTATCCATAGGAACGATGATTAAAAACAACAACAATTTCGGATCAGTTGCCTGTGAATACAAGATGAAGCAAACTTTCTTTTCTGTGATATCTTTATACTGATATGTTCTCAAATTCTGACGCGGAACTGCAAACAAACACGTTATAGGGGGGAAAAGAAATATCTCTGGTAAACATTTCACATTGACTCTTTATCCTTTAAATGCTCACAGTGCAAAGATCGTAACACATGGGCTGTGAATATATCACATTAAACATGCCTGATTATCATTATTATTATTATTATTATTATTACTATTACTACTACAATCATCATATGAGTATTTGATCAGAGAACTCAAATAAGTCAAATCCATTTGACTTTTTTTTTGTTTTCTCCATTTCATCAGATTATCACGGTCTCAAAAAGCAAAAATAACGACAAGTACACGATTTTCCAGTCAATCAGCGATGATTTACTTTGCGGAGATGAGAAACACTGTCGTCTCACAGCTCACGTTATTGTCTGTGTGGGGCTCTGTGTGTTCTCTGTGTTTGTTTGGGATTGTCTTCGGGTTTCCTCCCACCTCCTCCCAGAAACTGGCTAGTGTGTGTGTGTATGGATGAGTGAGAGAGAAAGTGTATGGGGCCCTGATATAAACCTATATCCAATACATATCAGGTTAACTGTATCATTGCTTCCTTTTAGATGTGAGATTTTAGGTGGGAAAATTCTCTTTGATTTCTAAGCTTATGAAATGAAAAAATGCTGAAAAATGCAACGTCATTGTTTCTGATTGTAGCACCACAAACACACATTAAAAAAAAAAAAAAAAAAATCAACACAGTACCCATAAACACCTCTACAAGGCAACAGTAGATGAAAGCTTAGACGAAATAATAAGAGGAGTTAAATAAATGCCACTGCTGTAAAAAAAACAAAAAAACAAAAAAAGCTTCCTTTCATTGTTTTTCTTCAGGATACTAAACGCCTATTGGTCCAGAAGGTCCAAAAAAAAAAAAAAAAAACCCCCAAAGAGATTCAGGTGTGAGCATGATGCCAAGGATGGATCTGACTACATGAAGCAGGCAGAGATGTAAGGAGTGCAGCGTTTCCTGAGGCAGGATTCACTAAAAGAAACTTATATAGTATACAGTACAAACCCTGAATATTTAAAACTCCTGATGATGCTAATAAGATCACACTCACACGGCATGTAGGCTTGTACGCGTCTTCTGGACGTTATAGTAGGCTTAATATGTCAGAAATAAACTGTTTAACTGTCTCAAAAAATAAACATAAAAGAAACCTGTCCAGAGTTAAAAAAAAAGGACTTAAATTAATCTGAAATTATTTAACCAAGTGCGTCTCTCCGTCACAACACTCCAAGCACTGCCTAGCCGATGGTCGTGCGTGTGGGCGTGGCTCGACGGCATCCAATGGCACAGGCCAAAGACGAGTCCCAGATCAGAGCAGCGTTCATAGTTCGAGGTTTGGGGACTTCGGCTCCAGCTGGCGGTCAGCAGGTCGGTCGTGGTGAGGTACGGTTACTGGAAGGACGTCTCCACGCCGCTATCGCACACACCGTTGTCGTCGGATGAAGTTATTTTTAGAGCCTGCAGGTCTGCAGACACACCGTCTACGCGGGCACCAAGAAAGAACAATGGTTAAATGACAGACCAGGCTCTTTACAGCTAAAAAGCCACACAGTAAACATGTTTTAATTGAGTGACATCATGACTAGGGGCGGAGTTATATTAAACACGCTGCAGCGCCACTTTATTCTGATAGGTCAGAAGATGTTAATGTCGAGCTATACATAAGATATATAAGAATGTTTTTTCTGTCAAGCTATACATCCCACTTCCGAGCTCCCAGTGTTCTGAGTTTCCAGTGTGACCACAGCCTCTACCCCTGGTCAGAGTCTCATCGCTTGATGGTGCTCACTGATGCTGTGGATGGATCTGTGTGGTCAGCCTGTGACCATGGACAGAGCCACTTGGAAACTTTCACAGTGTCACGGATCTGCTGTTATATCTGTCAGCTTGTTACAGCAAGGAGGTGTCTATAATGACCTCAGAAACTACACTGACCTAATAGTTCCTCATGGGCCCTTGGTTGCTGTTGTAGAAAGGACATTAATCAGTTACAGTTACATTATTTACTGTCCAGTGTCACCCAAATGAGGATGAGGTTCCCTTCTAAACCTGGTTCCTCTCAAGGTTTCTTCCACATATCACAGGGAGTTTTTCCTCACCGTCGCCTCAGGCTCGCTCATTGGGGATAAAATAGGAATAAAATAGCTTAATCATTTAATTAATAATTTTTGTCCCCTCCTTTCTCTGTTTCTCTACTTTTGTAAAGCTGCTTTGAGACGATGTCCATTGTAAAAGGCCCTATTCAAATAAATTGAATTGAATTAATGTGCTCATTATAATCAGATATTTATGGCACAATATAAACAAATGAGTTGATGTGGTTTGGAAGTGTGTTTAACATGTATGAAAGGAGTCTCCAGTATCAGACCTTTATGTTTATAGGGGAAAAAAAATAAAAATGAGGCTGGTGAGTGGATCTGCTATAACTATATTGCTGCATGGATCTTCTGCAACTATAAACGGATAAAAATTCATCATGTCGTTCTTTAAGAAGCAAAAAAATTGTCTGCACTGTTAGCCAAACCTGTATAAACTTTCAATCAGTGGAAATGATTGTTAATAAATACCTACATTTTAATACATAAACATGGAATAAATAAATATTATTCCATGTTTATCATAACGCTGCCCTTATACCATGGGCGACTTCTACAGTGACGCGTCTTCGTGTAAATACATTACCAAACCCTCTATGAGTCGTAGGACAAAAACAAAGCTCTGGAAAATTCGGTACTCTGTTCTAAAAGCACAAACACACCTCAAAGTGTGAGTCAAAGAATTTTCACTTTCCTTATAAACAAGACAAAAAAACAAGGTGAGAGAATTCCCCCGTTTTCCTCCTGAGCACCGTCCCTCCATCGAAATCAGAAGCGAGTGCAATTACGCGTCACTTTATTTCTCGTACAGTGATGAGTTCAATCTCAGTTCTGCTTTAGCGGGAGGGGGAATCCCCCTCTCTCTTACCCCCCCCATCTTTATCTGGTTTATAACTACACTATTTCATCACACACACATAATGACCACACAAAAACTACAGTGTGTGTGCTATTGAGGTCCCGCGTTTAGGGAAACCCCGAATGTGACACACCGCTTGCTGCTGGGTTTCAAGTGAAGTTGAGGCAGTGCTGCTAGAAAAAAGGAACTGTATGATATCATTTAGGAGTGTATGCATGTGTGTATGCTTCACCGAAACGAGGCATTATCAGGGTGTGTCGCTGCACAACAGCTACTCTTCTTGGAAGGTCAAGTGTGTGTGCGTGTGTGTGTAGGCTGAAAAATCCTACCTGTGGTCAGACCTTCATCGTATGCGTTATCGTTTTCCTCGCACACGATGCTCTCCTGCAGTATGCTGATGGCGCCCGTGTTCCCGATACTCTTCAGACCCGCTAAGAGCTCGCGCACCGTCCCGCCTGATACCTGCACAGCACATGGAGGGTACAGTGAATAGTTTAGAGAGAGAAAGACAGAGAGAGAGAGTGCGAGTAAGAGAGAGCGAGAGAAAGCGAGAGTGAGAGACAGCTACAGAAAGAGAGAGAGTGCGAGTGAGAGAGAGCGAGAGTGAGAGAAAGCGAGAGTGACAGAAAGCAAGTAAGAGACAGCGAGAGTGAGAGAAAGCAAGTAAGAGACAGCGAGAGTGAGAGACAGCGACAAAGAGACACAGAGACAGAGAGAGAAAAACAGACAAAGAGAGAGAGAAACAGACAAAGAAAGAGAGAGCGAGAGACAGAAAGTGAGAGAAAGAGAAACAGAGAGAGAGAAAGCGAGAGAGCAAGACAAAGCAAGAGCGAGATAGAGAGAGACAGAGAGAGAGAAAGAGAGTGAGAGAGACAGAGAGAGAGTGAGATAGAGAGAGACAGAGAGCGAGAGAGAGAGTGCAAGACAGACAGAGAGAGAGAGAGAGAGAGAGAGAGAGACAGAGAGAGAGTGCAAGACAGACAGAGAGAGAGAGAGAGAGACAGAGAGAGAGTGCAAGACAGACAGAGAGAGAGAGAGAGAAAGAGACAGAGAGAGAGTGCAAGACAGACAGAGAGAGAGAGAGAGAGACACAGAGAGAGAGTGCAAGACAGACAGAGAGAGAGAGAGAGACAGAGAGAGAGACAGAGAGAGAGACAGAGAGAGAGACAGAGAGAGAGACAGACACAAAGAGAGATGTGTACCTCGTAGCTATCCAGAAGTGTGCAGGCCGGCCGTGGGCTGAGGCGGAAGGCGTTGGTGAGAATGCCGAGTCTGAGTGTGTGTGCGAGACTCTCCCAACCTCCTACAGACTCCTCCAGACATTTGCACAGTGCCTGCTTTGTCTCCGTGCCCAGTCTGTGCAGGTCTCCTACACACACACACACACACACCCTTGCATTTAACACACCACGGGACTTCACAAAGTTGCTTTCTCCATTCTGATTAGTCAGGTGGTGTTATGAGTCCTGTATAGCAGTCATGTAATAAACTTATAATAAATAAATAACAAAAATAAATAATAAATAAATAAATAATAATCAGCTAGTCTATGATTAAAACGCTGAAGGAATATAAACACCCTTGATGATGCTCTTCAGATTCTTACACAATACAACATTCACTTGGAAAACAGGAAAAAAGAGACAGAAGCTGAATACCTTGTGCTGGGACGACAACAGTGCTGGGCTGGTACGGTTTACCGTTCAGGATTTCCCGCACCTGAGCAAAAAATGACAAAAAACACCAAGTTATCCCTCAGATGTCCTTAAAAAATATATGGAGGTGTGTGTCCAAGAAGAGGCAGAAGGATCTAATACTAGCTTTATAATGTCGTGCGCAGTGTTTAGCCATTCCTAAACCTTTAATGATCTTCAGAATTGTTTTTTCAGGCCCTTAAAAACCAGCCTGGAATTAGGTGAAGTTTCTCAACTGTGTGTTAAAGATGAGACTCTTAAAGTTGCAGTTCATCTTTCAGAAGGCAGAGGGCGATAAATTATTTCAGAGCTGCAACCTTCCTGAATCAGTCCAAAAAAATAAAAAATAGAAAATACCTTGGCAGGGGGGAAAGTGGAGGGCTGTAGTCATTCTGAACGCAACATCAAACGTGTACTGAGATAAATGAGTAACACAACGTAGCTGCACACACACTCACAAGTGCCATTTACACTATGTGTCAGTGTGGTATTTTTATCACGGCTCATTTCTAAAGGGTGGGGCATGAAATTTTTTATTTTTTTTAATTGAAGTTTTTTCCCCTCTATAGATGAGTCAGCCATTGTGCATCAGCTCTGATCACTGAGCAGTTCAAGATAGAGAGAGAGATAAAGTGTGTGTGTATTTGTGTGTGTAATATTTGTAGACTTTGCCATTGGCTTCACCCTCATCATAACATATTCGCTTAGCCCCGTCCCTTTCCTTGACTGACGTGTATGTGTGTAATATTTGTAGACTTTGCCACTGGCTTCTCCCCATTATAATATAACTGCTTAGCCTCGCCCCTTTGCCACTGGCTTCCCCCATTTCATAATATACCTGCTTAGCTCCACCCCTTTCTTTGATTGAAGTGCGTGTGTGTAATATTTGTAGACTTTGCCATTGGCTTCTTCCCATCTTAATATACCTGCTTAGCCCCTCCCCTTTCCTTGATTGAAGTAGGTGTGTTTACTATTTGTAGACTTTGCCACTTGCTTCACCCCATCATAATAAATATACCTGCTTAGCCCCACCCCTTTCCTTGACTGAAGTGTGTGTGTGTAATATTTGTAGACTTTGCCACTGGCTTCTCCCCATCATAATATACCTGCTTAGCTCCACCCCTTTCCTTGATTGAAGTGCATGTGTGCAACATTTGTAGACTTTGACACTGGCTCCACCCCCTTCATAATATATCTGCTTAGCCCCGCCTCTTTCCTTGTTTTTTTCTTCCAATCACGCATTCCATGTCTACACTCATCCACTCATATTTGTCCATCCATCCATCTACCTAATGGATGCAGTAAAAATGAGTCCATTTCCAGGAAAAAAAAATGCTGCTTGACTGACCTCTGATGAAGCAGCCATGTTAAGCGGGGTCATCCCCGGGATGTAGCCCTCGTCCACCTCGTCTTTGTCTTCATTGCAGCATTCGTCCTCTCTGAAGAACAACGGCTCGAAGTTCTCTTTATGAGGATCAGCGCCTGGAACAAACACAAACACAAAAAAACTATGTTACAAGCTTCGAACAGCTGAATTCAGATTTTTATGAAGATTGATACGGATAGAAAACACACACACACACAAACACACACCTGCGGCGATGAGGAGTGCGCTCAGTTTCAGAGAGCCTCGCCCTGCTGCGATGTGTAGAGGCGTGGAGCCGTTATACGTCAGACTGTCCACTTCAGCGTCACCCTACGTGCGCGCACACACACACACACACCAAGCAGCCGGTATATTATTTGGAGCCTCCCTGAAAACAAAAGATTTGCCACTCCACCCTGGTTTTTCAGGATAGACTTCATTCTTTATTTAATTAAATTAATAATATTCTTATTAATTCATTATTTGAAAAAAGCTTTAATGTTACAGAGAAAAAGTCACTCAAAAGTTTAGGGTTCACGTCTCAAACACATCCCATGTGTGCCCAATGTCTTCTTTTATGTCTATGTGCCAAAATATATAAACTTCTTTGGATTGTTTTTATTTTTATTATTATTATTATTATCTTTTCGCTTTAAATGTTAACTGAGAGGTGGGAAGCAAGAGAGGGGAGGGAGGGAGAGCGAGACAGACAAACAGGCAGAGAGAGAAAGTAAAAGAGAGAGAAAGAGAGAGAGAGAGAGAATGAGAGAGAGAGAAAGTAAAAGAGAGGGGGGGGAGAGAGAGAGAGAGAGAATGAGACAGAGAGAGAGCGAGCAAGAGAGGGAGTGTGAGACAGACAGAGAGTGAGAAAGAGAGGGAGTATGAGACAGACAGACAGAGAGAGCAAGCAAGAGAGGGAGTCCGACACAGAGAGAGAGAGAAAGAGAGGGAGAAAGAGAGGGCGTGCAAGAGAGAGAGAGTAAGCGTGTGCGAGAGAGAGAGAGAGAGAGAGAGAGAAAGAGAGAGACAGAGACAGAAAGTGAGACAGAGAGAAAGATCGAGAGATAGAAAGAGAGAGACAGAGAGAGAGAGAGAGAGAGAGAGACAGAGACAGAGACAGAGAGAGAGAGAGCTGCCGAAGATTTACGACTATTTTTGTTATTGTAAGTGTTGCGGATCTTTTAAAATGCGGAAACCTTTCATGTTCACACGCACTCGTGTTCCAAAATCAAATCTGGTCTCTGCTTCAAATCCTTTTGAGCTAGTTTAATTTACACAAATTCATTCTGAACCCTTAAACAGCAGCGTTCATACAGTAACAGTGTAATAGGAGATGCTGTTCTAGGCTGTTCCTCTGTGATCTCCCGTGTAGTTTCGATCAGACATGAACAAGTTCCCCGTTTTTTAATGACTCAGTTCCTCTTAAAGGTTTCTTCTCAATGTCCTCACAGAGGTTTTTTCTTGCCCTGGTGGTCTAGACTCTTTGGTATTGGTATCTATACGCTCTCTGGATTTAAATTTATGGTTAGGGGTGAGAAAAAAAAAAAGAGAGAGAGAGGGTGGTAAGGAAACGACTATAAATAGTTATAATGTAAGCGATAAATTGTTTCTTGGGTGTTCAAAAACATTCAAGGTAACAGTAACATATCAGTTAAATAAATAAATCTACACCATGTAGCTACAGCTACACACACACACCTCTAGCAGCAGGCATCCAGCGAGTGAGACGTTGTCGTGTTCAGTAGCGAGGTGGAGCGGTGTGCGACCGCATGTTCGCTCCTGAACCTCCACGTTAACCCGGGCCTCCAGCAAAGCCCTCACGCCGCTCAGACTGTTCGCCAAGACGGCTATATGCAGAGGACACAGACCTACATGGACAAAAATGCAATTTATACAACTATGATAAATCGAGTGTGTGTGTGTCAGTGCGTGTGTGTGTGCGTACCTGCTGTGTTGTGCATGCTGCTTAACTCCAGCGCCTTTTTGTGTCTCATCAGCACTCGGATCATCTCTCCGTCTTTCTGCTGGGCGGCCAGGTGCAGTGCCGTGTTGCCATGGCGATCGGTGAGAGTGAGGTCACTTCCTGCCTCCATTAACGCCTCCACTGCTTCCTTCTGCTCAGTCACTACAGCCAGGTGCAACGGAGTCTGGAATAAGAGAATATGTCACGGCGTTACCGCTGCAGGAATAGAGGACCTGTGTTAAACCTGTGTGTGTGTGTGCGTGTGTGTAAAGTACCTGATACAGGTCATTCCTCATGTTCAAGATGTCTTCTCCGGGAATCACCGATATCACCTCCACTAGGTTCTTCACTGCATCCGTCTGACTGTGGATCACACTCAAGTGCAGCCCCCTGCATGTACACACACACACACACAATATATATTATATATATATATATATATATATATATATATATATATATATATATATATATATATATATACACACACATACATACAGGGGTTGGACAATGAAACTGAAACACTGGCCAATTTAGTGTTGGAGGTTTCATGGCTAAATTTGACCAGCCTGGTGGCCAATCTTCATTGATTGCACATTCCACCAGTAAGAGCAGAGTGGGAAGGTTTAATTAGCAGAGTAATAGCACAGTTTTGCTTAAAATATTGCAATGGACACAACATTATGGGTGACATATCAGAGTTCAAAAGAGGACAAATTGTTGGTGCACGTCTCGCTGGCGCATCTGTGACTAAGACAGCAAGTCTTTGTGATGTATCAAGAGCCACGGTATCCAGGGTAATGTCAGCATACCACCAAGAAGGACGAACCACATCCAACAGGAGTAACTGTGGACGCAAGAGGAAGCTGTCTGAAAGGGATGTCCAGGTGCTAACCCGGATTGTATCCAAAAAACATAAAACCACAGCTGCCCAACTCACTGCAGAATTAAATGTGCACCTCAACTCTCCCGTTTCCACCAAAACTGTCCGTCGGGAGCTCCACAGGGTCAATGTACATGGCCGGGCTGCTATAGCCAAACCTTTGGTCACTTGTGCCAATGCCAAAAGTCGGTTTCAATGGTGCCAGCAGCGAAAATCTTGGGCTATGGACAATGTGAAACATGTATTGTTCTCTGATGAGTCCACCTTCACTGTCTTTCCCACATCCGGGAGAGTTACGGTGTGGAGAAGCCCCAAAGAAGCGTAGCACCCAGACTGTTGCATGCCCAGAGTGAAGCATGGGGGTGGATCAGTGATGGTTTGGGCTGCAATATCATGGCATTCCCTAGGCCCAATACTTGTGCTAGATGGGCGCGTCACTGCCAAGGACTACCGAACCATTCTGGAGGACCATGTGCACCCAATGGTTCAAACATTGTATCCTGAAGGCGGTGCCGTGTATCAGGATGATAATGCACCAATACACACAGCAAGACTGGTGACAGAGTGGTTTGATGAACATGAAAGTGAAGTTGAACATCTCCCATGGCCTGCACAGTCACCAGATCTACATATTATTGAGCCACTTTGGGGTGTTTTGGAGGAGCGAGTCAGGAAATGTTTTCCTCCACCAGCATCACGTAGTGACCTGGCCACTATTCTGCAAGAAGAATGGCTCAAAATCCCTCTGGCCACTGTGCAGGACTTGTATCTGTCATTCCCAAGACGAATTGATGCTGTATTGGCCGCAAAAGGAGGCCCTACACCATACTAATGAATTATTGTGGTCTAAAACCAGGCGTTTCAGTTTCATTGTCCAACCCCTGTATATATATAAACCACACAAACAATTCTACATTCGCACCTCCATTTTATGCAAATTAGTTATATAATAAACCTCACTTCTACATTTACTTGACTATAGCCTTCACTTTAACTGGAGCATGACTCCAAAGCCAAATTCAGTTCCCACTTTCAGCCAGTTCCCATTTGCTATTTGACATGGAAGAAAAACCTCTAACCGAGGTTTGGATTTATCCTTACATGCCCTGGCTCTGATATTTAACCACTGTTTAATAACGTAATAGTAATAAATACTTTCTCTTGTCACATCTTGTAAAGGATTAAAGTATAGTGCTCTGTGTATGTGTGTGTGTGTGATGTGGGATACACACGTGTCTCCGTTCTCATCCTGAGCAGCCATCAGCGGGCGCTGTGGAACCAGCAGTCTGCGAACATCACTGCTCATGGCATACTCGAATAAAGCCTTGGCGTGTCTCTGTGCTAGCTCGGCTAAACTCGGCTCAAACAAACACTCTGAAGAGAGAACACACACACACACACACACACGAGTTTGTACCTATTTACTGAATACAGCAAATCTCAAAGGAATTAAGTGAGTGACATCCTTTAAACACACCTGTGGGTTCTGTCTCAAACACATCGGTCTCCTCCAAACCCTGGCTCTCTTCACGCTTCTCCTCTGATGCTACACACACACCCCCCGTCCCTGGATCGTCGTCCAGGTCGCTGTCGCTCTCTTCGTCTGTGTCTTCCACCGGACCGTGATTAGCTGTTGACGATGTCAGAGGGTTTGTGAGTTAACGAATCACGACCTTCAAATCGCTACGAAGGGCTGATTAGGTTCAATAATAATAATGTTTCCGAACTAATTGTGGGCGGGGTTTATTTTCACATTATAACGATATTAATAGCTGATTTTTTCTAAATTATTTCTTCCCCAAAATACATTTAGTGACTGCAAAACGTTATTTTGGCTAAGACTTACAGTGCTTAATGCCGCTCCCTCCTCCACCCATGGACGATTGATAGCCATAACCAGAGTTGAAGTTGTTATAATATCCCTGATAATATCCTAAACAAAAGACGTACACAAAAAAATATCGATTTTTAAATCACAGTTATCACAATACAGGCTTAATGAATAATTTTTACAGTCAGTCATATACCTCCACCTCCACCACCTCCACCTCCTCCTCCCCCTCCTCCTCCACCGGCACCGTGTCCACCACCTGACGTAGCCCCTCCACCAGGCCCTCTGTACATGCCCCCGACTCCACCCCCTGTGCCACCATAATCTGGGAAATTGGGCAGTGTCTTTTGTCTCTTCCTCTGTACTTCTTCCTTATCTGAAAAATAAATAAATTAATAAATAAAAATAATCAATCAAATAAATACATTTAAAAAATTAAGGAATAATTGTGAGAAAAAGAAATAAAGCACGAGAGGAAAAAACAAGTGAGAGGGGAAAAAAATGAAGCAAAGAGGAAGTGTGTGAAAGGGAAAATGAAAGAAAGCAGAAGCGAGCACGAGAAAGAGAAAAGAAAAAAATGAGAGCCGATCATAATCAAAATATTACTCTAAATGAAGGAGCTTGGATTTAGGCCCAATAAGTTATAAAAAAAATTATTTGATATTTAATATGTACTTCATCATGACTCTGATTTAAAAATAATATATGAAAAATAATAAAATAAATTAATTTAAAAAAAAAAACAAACACTAATTTGTTGTTAATTGCATTGGTGCACTGCATCAATGCAGGTTTATCATGCGAAGGTGCAAGTTCCACTTGTGGTATTTTGATAAAGGAATGAAATCGTAGGTGTTCTTTCCATCTCTAAAGGTTCATGCCTTTCTTTTGTAGCTTATGATCGACATAATTTAAACGAGTGTTCATCTGTACTGTTGATTGCACTCGTCACTATGGATTCATTTATTTTTCCAGAGGGGTCACCACAGGTCAAACACTGATCTAATCTGGGTGGGTTATATGGTCGGAAAAATTAGAGCAGCTGTGATCTGTGGGTGAAAAAGTGACGAGTGGGTAAAGCTGCGCTTGTGTACCTATGATCTGTGGGTGATAGGTGAACGGTTTGGGCTCGCTCATCTCGTTGTCTGACTTCCTTTTGAGCTGCACGAACACCGAGATGGGTTTCTGAAGATTCTGGTCACGGTATTTCGGCGTCTTGAAGACAATGGCGAACTGAGTGAGAGAAGAAAAAACAACGAGTAGGTCATGTATGCATTGAAATGGCAACACCGTGATGCAACGCCAACCCTAATGTGCATCAGACTGTGAACTTTTCACACCGGCAGTGTCGCCCTAGGCGTGAGCGCCGAGGCGACTCACCTGTCTGTGCACGTCAGTGGGAGAGAAATCCCCAAATGCCTCCCAGACGATCCCCGTCTCGTCATCCTCATAAAAGCGCACTTGGATGTCATCTGTCAACAACAAGAACAATAACAACAACATGACATCAGACCAGGGCAAGCTCATCAGGAGGAAGAGGACATCACTTCCTCGTACGGCTGACTACACACTCACACACAATTTACATATCCTGCTAATTTACTTCCTCAATGGCTACAAATACATGCAGATAACCAGACTGAATGGTGCAGCATGTCCTTTTGTGCACCTTTCTCAGACTAGATGTGTAAAATTATACATTCATACAATTATACAGTCAGACTATTGGGTTTAACAGTGTCAGCAAATAGTTTAGCACTTGGAAATGCAGAGGAGACAAATAAGAAGTGAGAGCAAGACAGAAATTGCAGAGAGAGGGGGAAAAAAAAAAGACATACTCAGAGAGTGAGAGAAACAAGAAGGTAAATGGAAGAAAAGACAAAGAGAGAGAGAGACAGAAAAAGGGAGAGAGAGGAAGACAGAAGCATAAAAAGAAACCGAGACAAATGAGAGAGACAGAGAGAGAAAGAAAGAGACAGAAAGAGGAAGAGGCAGAGACAAAAGGAGTTTGGACTTCATTCAATTAGAGTTAAAATAATTATAAAATGATTAAATGATTATTGGCAAGAGAGTGATACACAATAAGAGGAACAAAGAGAGTCGAAGAAGAGGAAAGACTTTTGTAAATCTCAGTATGCGGAAAGGGAAGAACAGAAAAAGTAAGAATATCTAAATAGTAAAAGAAAAAGAGTAAGGAAGGATCAAGATAAAGCAGATGAATTCAAGCAGGATAGGCAGGAACTGAAAGAAATAAAAACCCCACAGGATTCCATAAGAAACGAATAGAAAGCACATGTGTGATGTGTAACTTTCCTCCTGAGCTCATTTGCCTGTCAGGAGGGGAATTCCCCCAAGAGGGAAATCAGATGGACCTCCTCCATGTGGTGAATACCATCACGAAATCTGACCTTTGATCAGACCTGATCGCTCGGTGTGCCGTGTTCTTGAATGACAGGAGCTGCCTCACCTTTCTGAACTTTGTCACAAAGCAGGTAGACTTCCTCTCCACCTGTAACACACCCTGCCGTGCGGTCCATCCGCACGATCTTCAGGTTCGAGGCGTTCGGAGCTTCTGCAAAACAAGCAGAGAAGACAGGGCGGATTGTTTGTGAGGAAGAAAAAAAAAATATCACACCATCAAGGATATGACCTGGTTTTAGTGGAAATGCAATGCCAGCACGGCATTTTGCTAAAATCAAGACCCAGTTTTGTAGACATTCCCTATTTACATCAGCTCATTCTTACGTAAAAAAAAATAACCTAACTTTACCCAAAAAACACATTTCATCCATAACAAAAAAAAAAAAGAGATTCATGTGATCCTTCAAACCCAAGCCATGCTCTCATCTTCCATTTTGTGGAATTTACATTTTCCTCCCCTAATTATAAATGAGTTGCAGCACTGTGTATAAAGTTACCAATGTGTGTGTTAAAGTTACCAATACTTTTGCACATTCACTTTTCAAGGAAAGTTCAAGAAGAGCGCGAGGTGGAAATAGAAAGTACGCATAGTTTCAGTACAGCAATGTCAGGCAATGAATTTGGCTCAGAAACAGACAGGGAGAGGGAGGGAGAGAGAGAGAGAGTGAGAGAGAGAGAGAAAGTGAGTGTGTGTGTGAGAGAGAAAACCAGAGACGCTGTTTCGTTTCTTGGTTCCATGGACTGTTTCATCCAACTTGGGGCACATGTCAGGTCTGTGTAAATGCTGAACCCTGAGCTTCCTCCTTGTGTTTAAGAGCTTCCTTGTCTTTATTCCTCATTCTTTTTTCTCCTTTTTCTTTCTGTCACTCTCTATACTTTAACTGCTCTCACCATATACTCCATTTTATATATATATATATATATATATATATATATATATATATATATATATATATATATATATATATATATACACACACACACACACACACCCACATGTATCAAGCTAGCTAATAAAGCCGTGAAGTTTTTTCCTCTCGCTGTCTCTGTGTTCAGGTTTTTGACACAGGCAGGAAGTCGAGTGCTCAATATGCATATGTGGTTGCGGTTAAAGTTGTGAGAACACTGTTGCTAGGCAAGTCAGATGCCAAAAATATGGCTCAAAATGTCTCACTAGACAATTCTTTCAGGCAGATCATGTAAAACATGCAGCGAGACTGAAAGTGCCGTCAAAACATCAGGAATGTCAACCTTTTTCCTCAGATATGGACCACTCCAAACGTCAGGAAATATTTACACAACAATGAGCATCAAAATGCTAATGAACTCTGCTACGATAAGGAACATCAACATTGTGTCACTCGTGAAGAAGAATCCTCAAATGCTATTGTTTATTGTTCTACAGACTTCCAAAGTTTTGAATATCATGAGATTGTTCACATGGTATCTTCTAGAAAAATGGTGAACATATGACAAAAAGTAGCAATGTTTATCCATTTAATGTCATGCTAATAGCACTGGAAGACGTAGCCAGACCCAAGGATGGACTATAAAGCCAATCCAATTTTTATAACATGATATCTGCTTAGCTCTTTAATCAAGATTTACTATATTGTCAGAATTATGGCATGTAATGAACAGCACTAAGTTCCCCTTTCTGTTTTGAAGTGCAGACAGGAGCTGTGTGTTAAAAGTGTGTGTTGAGGGACTCACTGCTGTCGTAGATGGGCTCCGATATGACCGGCTCGAGTCTGCGGGTGAAACCGCCCTCGCTGTCGGGCAGAAGGGCGGTGAACATGAGCCTCACTACACTCAGGTCCATGTCTTTGGCCTGGCTAGCTGCGGCATTGGCGATCAAATTCCTCTGGTGATCTGGCAACAAACAAACAAACAAACATAATGCCTTTTGGCTTCTGGCCTGTGTGTGTGTATGCCTGTCAGTTAAAGTAAAGGAGGTGTGGCCTGGGTGCATGTCAGTTAATAGGAAGGAGGTGTGGCCTGGGTGCCTGTCAGTTAAAGTGAAGGAGGTGTGGCTAGGGTGCCTGTTAGTTACATTGAAGTAGGTGTGGCCTGGGTGCCTGTCAGTTACAGTAAAGGAGGTGTGGCCTGGGTGCCTGTCAGTCCCAGGAAGAAGGCATGGCTTACATATCTATTAGTCAAAGTGAAGGAGGTGTGGCCTGGGTGCCTGTTAGTTACAGTGAAGGAGGTGTGGCCTGGGTGCCTGTCCATTACAGTGATGGAGGTGTAGCTTATGCATCTGTTAGTCAAAATGAAGAAGGTGTGGCCTGGGTGCCTGTCAGTACCAGGAAGAAGGCGTAGCTTATGTATCTATTAGTCAAAGTGAAGGAGGTGTGGCCTAGGTGCCTGTCAGTTACAGTGAAGGAGGTGTGGCCTGGGTGCCTGTCAGTTACAGTGAAGGAGGTGTGGCCTGGGTGCCTGTCAGTTAAAGTGAAGGAAGTGTGGCCAGGGTGCCTGTCAGTCCCAGGAAGAAGGCATGGATTATATATCTATTAGTCAAAGTGAAGGAGGTGTGGACTGGGTGCCTGTCAGTTAAAGTGAAGGAAGTGTGGCCAGGGTGCCTGTTAGTTATAGTAAAGGAGGTGTTGCCTAGGTGCCTGTCAGTCCCAGGAAGAAGGCATGGCTTATATATCTATTAGTCAAAGTGAAGGAGGTGTGGCCTGGGTGCCTGTCAGTTACAGTGAAGGAGGTGTGGCCTGGGTGCCTGTTAGTTACAGTAAAGGAGGTGTTGCCTAGGTGCCTGTCAGTCCCAGGAAGAAGGCATGGCTTATATATCTATTAGTCAAAGTGAAGGAGGTGTGGCCTGGGTGCCTGTCAGTTACAGTGAAGGAGGTGTGGCCTGGGTGCCTGTTAGTTACAGTAAAGGAGGTGTTGCCTAGGTGCCTGTCAGTACCAGGAAGAAGGCATGGCTTATATATCTATTAGTCAAAGTGAAGGAGGTGTGGCCTGGGTGCCTGTCAGTTACAGTGAAGGAGGTGTGGCCAGGGTGCCTGTTAGTTACAGTAAAGGAGGTGTTGCCTAGGTGCCTGTCAGTCCCAGGAAGAAGGCATGGCTTATATATCTATTAGTCAAAGTGAAGAAGGTGTGGCCTGAGTGCCTGTCAGTCCCAGGAAGAAGGCATGGCTTATATATCTATTAGTCAAAGTGAAGGAGGTGTGGCCTGGGTGCCTGTCAGTTACAGTGAAGGAGGTGTGACCAGGGTGCCTGTCAGTTACAGTGAAGGAGGTGTGGCCTGGGTGCCTGTCAGTTACAGTGAAGGAGGTGTGGCCTGGGTGCCTGTCAGTTACAGTGATGGGGGTGTGGCCTGTGTGCTTGTCAGTTACTGTGATGGGGGTGTGGCCTGGGTGCCTGTCCGTTATAGTGATGGAGGTGTGGCTTATGCATCTGTTAGTCAAAGTAAAGGAGGTGCGTCCTGGGTGCCTGTCAGTACCAGGAAGAAGGCCTATCTTATGTATCTATTAGTCAAAGTCAAGGAGATGGGGCCTGGGTGCCTGTCAGTTACAGTGAAGGAAGTGTGGCCAGGGTGCCTGTTAGTTACAGTGAAGGAGGCGTAGCCTAGGTGCCTGTCAGTCCCAGGAGGAAGGCATGGCTTATATATCTATCAATCAAAGTGAAGGAGGTGTGGCCTGGGTGCCTGTCTGTTACAGTGATGGAGGTGTGGTTTATGCATCTGGTAGTCAAAGTAAAGAAGGTGTGGCCTGGGTGCCTGTCAGTCCCAGGAAGAAGGCGTGGCTCATGTGTCTATTAGTCAAAGTGAAGGAGGTGTGGCCTGGGTGCCTGTCAGTCAGAATAAATCTAAAATGCAAAGCTTTTGTTCTCTTGAACTGAAATATACATTCATTATTTATCATAAAATACACTTGACCAAAATGTTATATATTCATTGGTCCACTCATCACCCTTATACACACACACACACACACATACACACACATACACACACATACACACACATCTAAACACTGAGCTGATGGTTTTTGGTTTTTTTGTTGCTTTGTTCTGTTTTTGTTTTTTACCCACAGTTAATTACAAGTCCAACCAGATTTTTGTACCTGCTTTCAGTTTGGATTACATCCTTGCCACAAAACAGGAATTTCAGCACGATTGCATGGCGTTAATGTGTCCAAACACGCAAATACAAATCCGTCATGTAAATGAGACAAAGAGTCTGTGTTGTGTTGGGTTTGTTCTCCAAGCATGCTATGCACTCATTCAAGCTTCAAAGCTATCTTCCAAAGCACACACACGTATACATGTATACACTTTCACACTTACCTGTGAGCTCTCTAGGAAGACGGGTCTCTCCCTGGAAAGAGTCGATTTCATGATGGATGACCACGCCGTAGTTGTAACCAAGCCTGTAGGCTTCACTCATCCTCTCCTCCAGAGTCTTACTTACATTCTTCTTCGTCACATGAAGGATTCCCAGGTTAGGAAAACTGAAAAAGGAAAAAAAAAACCCAAAAAAGCATTGATAATTAAAATGTTCATAAAACACTGTGCTAGCAAAAATGAGCTAGCTCCTGAATAGGAAGAAGTTGTGAGAAAGTGGGCATGGCATATACCTGATGGAGGAGTCTTTGGGCTGGAGATCGACGGTGCAGATGCCCTTGTCGCACTGTTTTCCCACGAGGCTGTGCGCATGCAGGTGTGGCTGTTTGGAGTTAGTCACCAGCTGGACCACAATTCGTGCTGGACCATGATAATGACAGATCTGTGGACCAAAACAAATGAAGACACTAAACACTATTATCTCTTTATTCTTTAGTTATTAACTAGCTGGATGAGCTTTCAAATCGTCTGGGCTAGCTAGTGATTCTGATAAACAGGTCAGATAAACTTAAGCATTTAATTCTTCAATGTCTAGTTAGCTGGATAACCTAAACAATGCTGACATTGCTAGTCACCTGGATGATCTTTGGATCGACTCTGGAATAAAACTGACAGCTGACTGGTTTTCAATGCTGATGCTAGTGAAGCTGTTCTTGGGAGTTTGTGAGGTTTATCACCTAGCTGGTTAAACTGTGACCAAACCTGGCAGTTTTTCATCTCTTATTCATTAGTTAGTTGGAAAAACCTTCAAGTCAAACCTTCAACTCTTTAGTGCCAGCTAACAGGTACTAACTTTAACAACCTTGAGTAATTCTGCATGAATATTTGTTTGCATTTTATTCATACACAAAAATAAACTATTTTCACCCTTTTTTGTAGAGTATCCAGCTAATATGCTTAAAAAAAGCTACCCACTTTAAGAAACCCTCTTCTTTCTCTTAGGATAGTTATCAGTGTTTGACCTGGAACGCTCTCTGAAAGGGAAAACCTTCAAGATTCCCCTCAAGGTACCAGATACCTACAAGATGGACCTTTTTTCCCCCCTTTAATGGTATTATCAATAATGTGTCATTTGTTCGCATATTAACTCACATTCCTATTTTGAGTCTTAAAAAAAAAAAAAAAAAAAAAAATTAAAAAATTAAAAAATTACATTTTAGCTGGATTAAAAAACCCTAGGTTTGAATTTCAGATAAATTTTAATTTTAAAGAATTAAAAAGATTTTTAAGAAAAGGTGCTGGAGATGGTAACATCAAAAAAAAGACTGTATATATATATATATATATATATATACATATATATATGGGGATTTCCCACAATGATGTAAGCCGTGCTGTGGGACAGATGACTGACTTTCTGTGGTCTGTTCACTGTTATGTCCGTCATTAAAGACGCATCCTTTATTAAAACCCTGACCTTTATCCTTAAGGGTATTATTAGGGTTCGGATCATTATCGATTTTTTGACGCGATATATTATTTTATCGATGTTGATGTCTGCCTGAAAGTGAAAATGTCCTGACATATTTAGGAGTGATGTCTCCTGCTTTGACTCAGCCTCTGTATTGGTTCGTTTCACATGTGGTTCAGATGCTACTTTCTCCAGGTACGGTTTGACTCAGATGCAATTTGACTTCAGCCCCCGTGCAAAAATTCCCCACCGCTATATCAAAGAGAATATCAAACCATATCAAAACACTCCTCAAGTACAGAGGGGGAGGTTTTCTGCAATAATTAATATGAACCGCTTCCTCTTACAGACTGACACACGAGGGAACTACAATAAAAAAACACGCCTCGACGGACAACATTATTAAGCAAACACTCCAGCAATTTAGATGAAGAAAGATACACCGTTTATGGCATTTCGACCTTGATGCAGAACAACCCACTTTTATCTCATTTATTAACTGCGTGTCTAAGGGGTTAAGGGCCTTGCTCAGGGGTCCAACAGTGGCAGGATTTGAGCTTACAACCAATCAATAGTCTGAAATCTTAACCACTTCTGTGTATTCAGAATTGGGTTACGCCCTCACTGAAGTTTACATTCCGTGTAGCCCGTTATGATGACGCATAGGTCAAGCGTTTGAGGTTTTTCGGGTACATTTATCCAGAGTGACGTAGAAAAGTGCATTCAAGTCTCACTACTGGTCACAGAGAAAGAACAGAAATAGGAAAAACTAAGCGCTAGTTTAAAATACTTCGTAATATATATCGTTTGAAGGCGCATAAATTGGCGATAGAAAATACAGACTGAAGAAGTAAACATTTCCCTCATCATATAACTGATTATGAGCATTAACAAATGAGAACAGAGAAGAACTGCGTCTTCCTCCTGAGAATTTAGTTAAATAAATATTAGTGCGTTTCATGCAAGAAGGCTCGACTGCTCATGTTTAATTCCTCTAGATGTTTTGACATTTTAATTCAATATGTTTATTAAAATGATTCATATTCAAACAGAAGGTCTGACTCGTATTTTTTTCCTCAATCACTTTCTAAAATTTCTAATTATTAAAAAAATGATAGATATATTATAATATTATGAACTGTAGTGATAAACACTGACAATTGAATAAATATTAGAGCCTCATTCATCATGCTCAATACAAACTAATTTATTATATTTTATTATAACTACACGGTATTGCCAAAAGTTTTGGGACATCCCCTAAATCATTGCGTTCAGGTGTAGTTTGATCAGGGGTTGGGCTTGACCACTTAGTTCCAGTGAAAGGAACTCTTAATGCTTTAGGACAAGACATTTTGGACAATTTCATGCTTTGTGGGAACCGTTTGGGGATGACCCCTTCCTGTTCTAACATGACTGCACACCAGTGACCAAAGCAAGGTCCATAAAGACATGGATGAGGGAGTTTGGTGTGGAGGAACCTGGCCTCAACCTGATAGAACACCTTTGGGATGAATTAGAGTGGAGACTGCGAGCCAGGCCTTCTCGTCCAACATCAGGGTCTGACCTGACCTCACAAATGCTCTTCTTCTAGAGGAATGGTCCCATAAACACACTCCTAAACCTTGTGGAAAGCCTTCCTTAGAAGGTTTGAAGCTGACAACTCCATATTACATTCATGTGCATGTAAAGGCAGATGTTCCAAAACATTTGGCAATATAATGTATTTAATTAGGACAAACCTAACTGAATCTATGAGGAGTGAAAGCACATGTTTACCATTTAGTTGCCATTTTAGCGTTTTCACCTCGCTTTTCCGATTATGGGGTTTTGTGTGTTTCGGTTTGAAAAATATGCTTTTAAAAACATTGTGAAAGTTTTAGTAGCTAAGCGATAGATGATACATGATTTATTGACAGACTGATAAATCGTAAAACACTTTTCAGGAGATTCTGTGGTACGGACAAAATGACTCATAATACCAGCTCACTGATTGATGATAAAAAGACACTTTTCATCTTAAAATGTCAAGCTTCCTTTTCCCCTGCTAGACAATTTCTTTCTGTACATTCTTTATCTGGCACTTTTGGTGAAAACACCTCGGTATCGTGATTGGATCAGTTCTGCCAGCTCGATAATCATTAACGGAGTTTGTCATGTCACCTTCTACATGTATGTTTTTTATTCACAAAACAGAACCAAAAAAAAAAAAAAGAGGAAGTCAGATACACACGCATCAGTCCATCCCCTCCATCATTCTAAAGAACCGACCAGGACAAAACAATCCATCAGATCCCTAATAATGTGCTGACGATGCACTTTTCAGTGTTCAGGCTGGTGGGGAAAAGCCCAGATCAGGTTACACACTCTACACTATTTACTTGCTGAATGCAACAGAAAGCACATTGTGTGTGTGTGTGTGTGTGTGGGTAGGTGTCCTCTGCGTGTCTGAGTCTGTCTGAAGTTGTGGGGGCGGATTGTGTTATGCCTCCTTTCCCATCTGATGCCCACACAAGTCACAGAAACACATGTAGCAGCACTTCCTACTAATTACCAGCGAGACATTCTGAGGAAATTCCCAAAGAAGCAGCATCTCTCTCTCTCTCTGTCTCACTCTCTCTCTCTTACTCTGTCTCTCTCTGTCGGTCTCTCTCTATTTCTCACTCTGTCTCTGTCTCTCTCTCTATGTCTCACTTTCTCGGTCTGTCTCTGTCACTCTCTCTCTTTCTCTCTGTCTGTCTTTATCTCTATCTTTCTCTCTCTGTCTGTGTCTGTCTCTCTCTCTCTGTCTGTCTGTCTGTTTCTGTCTCTCTCTCTCTCCATTTTATCGCTCTCTGTCTGTCTCTGTCTCACTCTTTTTCCTCTGTCTCTCTCTCTCTCTCTCTCTATTACTCACCCTCACTTTCTCTCTCTCTCTCTCTCTCTCTCTCTCTCTCTGTCTCTTACCCTCTCTCTGTCTCACTATATCACTCTCTCTCTGTCTCACTATAATCTCTCACTCTCTCTCTTTTGTTCTCTTTTCAGATCTGACGTATCAGGTGGAGAACTCCCGCACAGCCACAATTTCTCATTAATTTCAAATAATTGGTTCTAATACACAGTTCAGTGTAAAAAGGTGATTTCTTGAGAAAGGAAAAGAGGAAAAGAGGTTGGTATCTCTAATAAATCCCCACATCACAGTCATAAAGCTCAAATCAATAATTTGCTATTGGAAAGGTAAAAAAAAAAAAAAGAAGAAAAAGTAATAAGCTTTCTTTTTTTTGCTTTCTTATTTGTTTTCTCAGTCTCCAGACCGGCAGTGTTATTTATGAAACATGGTCGAGTTTCAACTAAGATGTTGTTGATGTGGTGAAAGCTGATATTATTTGCACTTTAAACTGTCCGTTTTGGCCAGATCTCTTCTTATTTTTTTTTATTGACCTCTATGCTTAAAAAAATGTATTTTAATGTGGTCACTTGTAGGGCTGGGTGGTATGATGGTATAATATTGAAATCATGATTATGTGATAATTATATAGTAATATGCTTTTCTCTAATAAAACATTTTGTTAACTTTTTTATTTAAAGTTTTTTTTTTATTAGGAAAAGGCGCTGGTTAAAAATTTGACAGTAAATACATAAAATTGTAAAAAGATTTTCCCTCATCATTTATAAATAAACATAAAAAATTAAAAAACAATAAATATGAAAATAAATAAAAAATAAAAATCTAAAAATTATTTATATATATATATATATATATATTTGTACTTAATATTTATATAAATATTTGTACTTAATCTTAAATTTTTTTTTTTAAAGATTTCCCATTTTTAGTTATAATTTTATTTTATTTATAAGATTTATTTTAGAAAATTTAAATTCTATCGATTTTTTTCTTTTTATCAGGATGTTTTAAATGTTACTGTAGTGATTTGCTGCCCATTCGTGAGCGAACCTCTTCATCACTGCATATTCCATATAATGCAGAACTGTCTTGAATACTCAAAACTACACACACATTATATATATATATATATATATATATATATATATATATATATATATATATATATATATATATATATATATATATATATAACACTGAGAAGAAGCATCACAGCCAGCCTGACCTTAACTTGAGGATACGTCTTCCTGTTTTTCTCGCTGCAGGCTCCCGGGAGTCCTCCGTGAGATGGGCCCTCGCAGCCGTACCGGAACCTGAAGCCCCGCTGTGCAACACGACGAAGATAAACATGTTATTTAAACTGCATTAACAGCGGTACAAAAACCCGACATCAACAGCATCAACAATGGATTCTTACCTGCTTGGGCTGCTCTGTAATTTGGAGACAAGGTCCTTCTGGAGAAAGAGAGAAAAACATGAGCAAATGAGACATTTTCAAACCGAGGTTTTGTTTTCCTGTCCTTCCTGCACACTTCGCTGCAATATACCCTAACCTGAAAAGACGTGACTTTCATTTTGAAGTATTAAAGCGCACGTTTTCCACTATGAAACAGAGACGAGGCACTGAACTGTGCTATTCATGTCTCTTTTGAGAAGCTCACACTTCATTTCTGTAAACACAACAAGCTAAAATTAGATTTTACTCAAAGTGTAGATTCAAAGTATCACTATAAATATTAGTATATATTCATTAGATTTTAGGTGCGAAAAGAGAGCCCTCGCACGTACATGTACACGTACACGTACACGTGCATGCACACACACACACACACACACACTACATCCGGTTGACAGTGAAAGTACAGGAAATCAAACTCTATTTCTGAATAAATGTGACAAAGATGTAGACTTGAAATTCACGCAACGTTAAAAAAGAAAAAAAAAGTGCTAATACTGATACGAGCTACGCTTCCACACAGAAACTGCTGCGATATGTAAATGACTCAGTGTCACGATCTTATAGGAAACTAATCAACAGTGTACCTGGAGTGACTTACCACAACAGAGCTTAAGCATTTCCAATGTCCCATGCCCTATTACTTTTAGAAGACTTGTATTTGCAATAAATGTGAGGTTTTTTTATCCATTTTGAGTTACGTTAAAGTTGTCTGAGAATCGAGTTCCTGTTTTGAAACACTCATTTCCTTCCTTGCCTGCTTTTCTCCCCCTCTTTCTTCAGGACAATAATGAAAAAAATACAAACAAACAAAGAAACTCTGAAACCTTGAAGACTTTTCAGTGAAAACAAGTCCTGACACTGGAGACTCCTTCCACTGAATGTTGAATAAAAGCATCCCTTTTCCCCTGTTTCGTGGTTGCTATAGAAACAACATCTTATCTGCCGAGGCTAATCTCGTGATAAATATCTTGCTCGTGACCTGACGTCGGTAATTTCAGAAAAAGTTTCCACTTTTAAAAAATGAAGATCTAAGCGAAGTTTCACTGAAACAGCTGTATTTTTTCTTTCTTTCCGAGTTATTTTAAAATACCTGAGGTTTTCATTTCAGGAAGCACGTGTGAGCAGATCTATAATTAGGCTTGGGCTAAATTTAGATCTTGTACCTAGTCTTTATGTCCTAAACCACAACCAGTAGCGAGAAGTAGACGTATAAAAAGTCGAATGCTTCTTTTATGAGCGTTTACACGCTTCCTATTTAACGAACAGAAACAAAATAGGTGTAAACAAAGACATAAGAGAAGTAATTTGATTTCCTTAGCCTGATTTCTGCTCCGTTAACCTCTGCAAATTAGCATCAACTCCCTGAAATCACGAAGCTTCAACTTTGACTGGGATTCCAATCTCTCGTTGCTTCGTCTCTGAACATTGACCTGCTTTGTATCTCGGTGCTTCTTCTCATCCGAGAAGCTGTCGTTGTTTAACGTTCCCTCAGTAACCGTTGTTCCTGCTGTTTTCGCTTTGTCCAGCAACTCCGTTCAATTCTCCTCTTCAACCTTGCTTCTTCGCCATTAGTCCATGAGCGTGACCTGCGAAGCTCCTGTACCTCCACCCATGACAGCTACTTGTTGTGTAGTGTGTGTTTGTGTGTTCTTGGTGTGTCGAAATAAACACATCACTTATGTTTATATTTATCTTGTGTAAATTTGTAGAGGACACCTGCATAGGCAGGAAAGTTTATTCTTCTATTTTGATAGAAAGTGGGCGGAGCTAAACTTGGTTCATAATTATTCATAAGGTTTCTGGAAGGAGATGTTTCTCGAGCTGTCAGCCGCCATCATCGATTGAAGCGTGCACCAATTATCGTCCCTTGTGCACTTGACCTAGCCTGAGCCTTTGAAAGTCTGAGAAGGGCTGATATCATGTGCTTGCGTAGCTGTAGACGCCTCGGCCTCCTCTTCCTGTGTTGAACAGTGACTCGGTTCTGACCACATCCTCTCCACTCGGGCGCTGAACCTGTGCAGATTTGAGCTTTGCTGCGTCCACACACACACACACACAAACACACACTTCCCGCTATGATGATGCAACCCAGGTTATGTTTAAAACAAAGCAGAGAGGTCACAGGAGAACTTCCTCTACTCATGAAGTGATGACAAACTGGCATCTCCCTCATCTCCGTGATGCACAAGATCATGTTACACAAGTCATCCGATTATTTACGGGAAGACTCGCATCATGACGAGTCGCTAGGGCTGGATTGATGTGAGCGTTTTTTTTTTGTTTTTTTTTTTTTTGTGTGTGCTCTAAATGCTATACAGCAGGCGTGGTTCTGTGTTTTCAACTGTCTCTCACATCAAACAGAGAAGTGAAAAAATCCGAGAGAAAATACATACGCTTCCTTTAGAGCCTTCACACAGTATGTGCGTGTGTGAGAAAAACACCTTAATGTGTAAGTGACACATTATATCAAAGAGAGACGCTGCGAAATGCAATAAAAATACAAAAACACACCCAAAACAACAACAACAAACCTGTCAGTCAAAACGAATCACCAGATTCCTGACCAATCAGAATGCCCACGCTCATGGGCATTTTAGCATGCTTGGAAAATGCTATAATGCAAAACCAACCGAACTGAAACACGAAGATAGATAAAACTAATATATATGTATATATATGTATATATGTATATATATATATATATATATATATATATATATATATATATATATATATATATATATACATATATACATATATATACATATATATTAGTTTTATATATATATAAACTTGGTGTGAAAAGACGGGTGTGTTGTTTTAGGAAAAACCATCAACAACAGGAAGCAGAGAAAACATCATGACATTACAAACAGCAGATGAACAGACACTTGTGATTTGCGTTACATCCAAAAGCAAACGACCAATCAGAAGCGAGAACTCGACGAGAGTTAATTCAATCTGAAATAAAGAAGCACTTTTTTATCTTTTATGAGTGCAAAACTGTGCACTCTAGTCTGTATTACTGTATCAGCAGAGTGTTAGAACAATAATAGCCTGATAAAGGGCTTCATTTCTCTGTTAAAGCTTTTAATGAGGTTCTCTGGTGACTCGGAGCAGGTGTTAACACACAGCCGTTACCGAGAGCCAGCTGGAAGAGGACAAAGTCCAAGAAGTTTGCTTGAAGGGTTTAAAGTGGGAGCCTTCGACCTCTTTTTTCTCTGAGAGCTACTCTGACAAATTTAAGATGGTGAAATCTTGATAAAAATTCACTTCAGGCCTCAAACTTCAATTCGGTTTCATTCAGAAGGTCAGAACTCATCTAAGCTTCTCGGCGTTCGGTGATCTCAAATCACATACAAACAAAAATAAAATAAAACTTCTAAAATAACACTGGATGTACTAACTCAATTCCAACAACAACAACAAAATAAATTGGTGTCCGAATCAAATACCAAGTGACTCCCTTTCTCTAGTTTAACCAAATCCCAAATGACTCCCAGATTGAATCCCAAATGAATCCTATGCTGTAGATTAACCAAATCCCAAATGACTCCCAAATGAAGCCCATATGACTCCTATGCTCTATATTAACCAAATCCTAAATGACTCCAAAATGAATCCCAAATGACTCCTATGCTCTAGATTAACCAAATCCCAAATGACTCCCAAATGACTCCCAAATGACTCCCTTGCTCAAGATGAACCAAATTCTAAATGACTCCCTTGCTCTAGATGAAACGAATTGCAATTGACTCTCTGGATCATCTTTTATACAGATGAATGCAAATTTGACACAGGGCCCAGAGAGGCATTTAGTATTTGGTCAGACAAGGAAGTAAAGAAAGATAAACAAACTGCTGAAGTTTTTGCATTCTTCCAAGCTAGCCGTCAGACCAGACAACCTTTTAACTGACGAGGACTCCTTAGGGAGCCTCGTATTTCAGTATCCTTACCTCTGATTTAGATCCCAGATGTTAACTGAGTTGCACAGCAAGTTATTTTTAGTAGCTTGCAACTTACTAGCAACATAGCGATTTTAGGAAATGTACAAATTTATGTTAGATGCAAAACAAACAAACTGCAATTTGTAACTATTTTCATGTCATTTTCACCTTTTTTGAAACTTTCATGGAAAATCTCATGACCCACTCTGAGAAATTTCGCTTCTTAATTAAAAACAGCAAGAACTTTGCTATCTGATTACAACAGCATTTTTTAGTTTACTCAACATTTTGCAGATGCACTCTGCTTATGACAAAATATCACTTTGCTGAACAAGCTGTTTTGTTGTGTTGACTTTGTTGCGTAATGTAAAATTGGACCAACTAATAATAAGAGCCTCGGAATCATGAGGACGAATCTTGAGAAGAAATATCGAGTCCAGAGGTCTGTTAAGTCATGTGAACACTTAAATCACAAGGTAAAGCACTGATTTTAGCAGAAATGTCTATTTTGTCCTTTATTTTGTCCTGATTTTTGTGCCTGTTCTTTGCTAGCTAGTCAAGTCTAACTAGCTGGTGAAATTTCTGTTTCACTTTAAGAATAATGAATAATAATAGGAACAAACAGATGCACGTCATCACAATAGATTCATATTTGTTCGGAAGTCAAGAAGTCAGGTTTACTTCTAAAAGTAACCTAAAGAAAATATGACTTGGGATTTGGTAAATCTATAGCATAGGATTCATTTGGGAGTCAGTTGGGATTTGGTTAATCTATAGCATAGGATTCATTTGGGAGTCAGTTGGGATTTGGTTAATCTATAGCATAGGATTCATTTGGGAGTCAGTTGGGATTTGGTTAATCTATAGCATAGGAGTCATTTGGGAGTCAGTTGGGATTTGGTTAATCTATAGCATAGGAGTCATTTGGGAGTCATTTGGGTTTGGGTTAATCTATAGCATAAGAGTCATTTGGGATTCATTTGGGTTTGGGTTAATCTATAGCATAGGAGTCATTTGGGATTCATTTGGAAATCATTTGGGATTTGGTTAATCTCGAGCAAGGAAGTCACTTAGGATTCGTTCAATCTCAAGCAAGGAAGTCATTTGGGATTCGTTTCATTTAGGGCAAGGGAGTCATTTGGGATTTGTTTACTCTACAGCATGAAAAGTCATTTGGGATTCACTTAACCTAAAGCAAGGGAGTCATTTGAGATTTGTTTAATCTAGAGCTGAGTTATGCTGAGTGAGTCAAACATGTTAATTAAACAGGGTGCGCCATCACAGGAAAGTAATCAACTGGATGGAGTGGCATGGGGAGTTACTGATCCTGAAAATCAGCCTTAATTTGAAGTATAAGAGCACCTCCTAAAGTGTTTTCTTCCTCTTATATCACAGAAATTTGCCAAAATGAAAACCAAAACATTGTACTAATTAAACACTGGAGACTCCTTCCCTAAATATTAGAAAAATGTTTTATTAAATTCAATGCAACTATAAACGGACAAAAAATATGTCGTTCTTTAAATACTCCACAATGTATTGTTGACGTTTTTGGAAAATAATCTTCTCTGGGTTGGAAAAATATGTAAACGTTTATTGATAAATTTCACCGAGCATGCTCAATGAGTTTTCCCCTAAAAGATCAGGTGTACATCAGTGGCACGCTCGGCAAGTTACATGAGCAAGCGCTCGACAGCTTCTGTGTGTTCATTAAAGGCAAGCTGCCAGGGTAAATACTACAGAGTCACAGCTGAATAATCTTACATTAAATCATATTATACACTTGTGTTAACTGACAGGTTACTGCAAATAATGTACATGTAAGTACACTGTAATAATCTGCAGCTAACAGGCATTTGGGATGCGTTTAATATAGAGCAAGAGAGTCATTTGGGATTCATTTCATCTAGAGCCAGTGAGTCATTTGGCATTCGTTTAACCTAAAGCAACTGAGTCATTAAACTTGTCGTTATTTTGTTACTATGACATACCAGGTGTTTGTTAGCTTGTTGCTATGTGATAGCTACTGTATTGTACACTTAATGCTAATCTTTCCCAAAAGCACAGAGTATCTGATCGTCACACTTTTACCTAAACGTTGCTGGTTCGAAATTGCCACGTTGGGAAAACCCTGGTCGATCTGAATCCATTGGGGATCAAAGTCAAAGTACTAAAGAGAGAGAAGAGAACAAAAAAAAAAGACGTTAATATTTAGCAGTGAAAAGTGTAAAGTAATAAAGCTTGAAAATTCTTGATAAATAATGAGCTTGTATTATTTTAGACTGAAAAAAATGTATTGTGTATATTTAACACCTCTTAGAGGAGCTATATTATTTCTATTGACATTTTATACATTTATTACATATATATATATATATATATATATAATAAAAAAATTAATCTAATTGATTATTTTTAAATATCACTACTTCTGCTTAAAATGGCTTTTTTTTTTCAATCGTAGCCCATTCAAACATCTGAGGCAATAATCCACCCGCATGCCCTCCAGTCTTCATGCTCTAACGTTCGATTAGGCACTGTTTTCACACCCCCAAACCCACACCCCCTGCCTCCCCCCCGTGAGCCCCGTGTCTCCAAGTTGCACCAGGATCTGGAGCTTTGACTCGTGTTTGATCTCAACTGTGAAGGAAAGCAACATTGACCGCAGAATACAGGAAAAAATACGTCTCTGCAGCTTTCTAAGAGACACTTCCTGTGTGAGGAGAATATTATTCTCACCATCGCGCCTTTTGGCGCCTCGTGGCCAAGAAACTTCTTTAGCCAAACGTTTTTTTTAATGCTGCACCGTCTGTCATGAAACAAGAAACTACATTTGGGTGATTTTTTAGAAGATTTTTTGATCAAGGTTTAGTTCTGCTACAGTCTTCTACTCTTTTACAGAGAAGAATTGATCAAACGGCTCCTCGCACATCCTCGATACATAAACTGTCGTACATCATATAGCAATATATAAGTGTGTGTGAATCTGTGTGTGTGTGTGTTTGAGATGTTTTCGAATCGTACGGTTACTTCACACACCTCCTGATGCGCTGGAAGATACGGGTCCTCTTCAGTCATGGTTCCTGCAGTGCAGAGAAAAGAAAAACTGTAAAGTGCACAGAATGTTGCTGGGGCTCTCAGTTTAAAGCTACAGCTAACGAAGAGACTCTAGAGTCAGATGTCCACTTAATATTGACTGAGGAAAGTGTGGGAAATGACAGGAGAGTGTAGGACTGGGAAATGTAGAATGGAGAGAAAAAGGTGGAGGACTGTAGTGTACTGGACAGAGACAAGAGTGGAGGAGAGAAGGAGGACGGTGTAAGACATGGAGAGGAGAGAAAGAAGAGAAGAGAGGATGGAAAGGGGAAAATAGAGGGGAGGAGAGGAAGAGGGGGAGAAAGAGGGAGAGATGGGACATGAGAGGGTGAAACAGGACAGGAGAGCGTAGGACAGGACAGGAGGAGAGGACAGGAGAGGCGAGAAAGAAGAGAGGCGAGAAAGAAGAGAGGTGATAAAGAAGAGAGAAAGAGGAGAGGAGAGAAAGAGGAGAGGAGAAAAAGGAGAAAAAGAGGAGAGGAGAAAGAGGAGAAGAGAATTAGAGGAGAGAAAGAGGAGGGGAGAGAAAGAGGAGAAAATGAAGTGGAGAGGAGAGTGTTGGATGGGATAAGACAGGACAGGAGATGGGACAAGAGAGAGTGAAACAAGACAGGAGGTTGTAGGGCAAAGAGGCAAGAGACAGGACAGTGCAGGGCAGGACAGAAGAAGAGGACAGGAGAGGACAAGACATCAAGAGAGTAGGACAAGACAGGAGGAGAGGACAGGCGAGAACAAGAGAGGACGGGAGTAGAGGACTGGAGAGCAGGGGACAGGACAGGACAGGACAGGACAAGAGAGGACAGGAGGAGAGAACATGAGAGTGCAGAATCAACTTCCATACTTTTTGTCATGTAGATAAAGTCCTAATCATATTCTTCTCATGTACACAGGTGACTAGTAGCTGTGTGAGAATGGCTTCTCTCTGCCTCTCATGTGGACTTAATGCTTTCTCCACACTGCATGATGAGAGCCAGCCTACTGTCCAGCAGGTCAGAGACACAGGTTCAGGACACGGCCCTTTACCTTAAACCCGCCTGTTATGTACAGCAAGGTTAAGTCCAGACTGTTAGTCTGCTTAAAGGTCTCTGAATCCCTTAAAATCGAGAAAACTAATGCCTGTTAGCTGCAGCTAAGGCTAATGCTAAAGCTACACGGAGCGGTAACAAGTAGGAAGTTACATTAAACATGTAACAAGCAGAAGATACAAAGAACAACAAAATAAGAGTGGGGGGAAAACAAAACACGCAAAAAAATAAATAAATAAAGGGAAAACAGAAAGGTTTGTAAAGCTCTTACCTTCACGAAGAACAGTCCAGAATGCAGAAAGAACATGAATTTTGATCCTGAGAAAGTGTTTGTAAAAGATTATAATTTACTGCGCCATGTTAAAACCTCTTAAACGTGTGCTGTTGATACAGATAGCTTTTCTCATTCAGGATTTACTCAGGACGACTACTTAAATAAAAAGAAAGAAAAAGGACTAGAAAAGAAAAGAAAGAAAGCGGATAATTGTCTCGAGATAAGGACGATACGGTTTCATTGATGAAGCACTTTGTGCCACAATCGATGTGTTTGTATAGAAAAGTTGACTTCCTTGCTGGAAATTCCCCGTGACGTAGCGCAAGTCCAGCGTGTAGCCTGCCCCCTGGCGGACACGCGCTACTACAACTCAGATTAAACTCCGATAGATAGATAGATAGATAGATAGATAGATAGATAGATAGATAGATAGATAGATAGATAGATAGATAGATAGATAGATAGATAGATAGACGGACGGACGGATAGACAGAAAGATGGACAGATAGATAGATAGATAGATAGATAGATAGATAGATAGATAGATAGATAGATAGATAGATAGATAGATAGATAGATAGATAGATAGACGGACGGACGGACGGATAGACAGAAAGATGGACAGATAGATAGATAGATAGATAGATAGATAGATAGATAGATAGATAGATAGATAGATCTTTATTGTCATTGCAAAGTACAGGTACAAATAGATAGAAGAGGAAAGGAAGAGGAGAAGGGAGGAGATGAGAGGAAAAGAGAGGAGAGGGGAGGTGAGGAGAGGAAGAGAAGAGGAAGAGGAGAGGAAGAGGACATTTTGGGATAGTTATTACATATTTATTACATTATTGGCAAGAAAAAACTTCCTAATTAAAGGAAGATTAGAAGGGAGGAGAGGAGAGGAGAGGAGAAGAGAGGAGAGGGAGGGGAGAGGAAAGGAAGATGGGCAGAAGAGGAAGAGGACATTTTGGGATAGTATTATTAGAATAGCATATTTATTACATTATTAGCAGGAAAAACCTTCTAATTAGCCAGTAGGATCTTAATAAGAAAAGCAATTATTATTATTATTATTATGTTATAACATATTTGCAGAGTTTGCTCGAAATCTTTCGTTGTCCAAACCTTAACATCACGTCGTTAATTATTTTCCTATAACAACACGAGCCGTTAGACCAGAGCAAATAGCCATTAATCTTTTATTGATTAAAGAACAACAGATCATAAAAAAATCTATTCCAGTCCAGTTATATAATGTAAAGAAGTTCCTTTAGTCAATATAGATGGAAGAGAGAGAGAGAGAGAGAGAGAGAGAGAGGTTGGAATAAACAGATAAAATGTCATTCTTTACTAAATTAGGATTAATGTCAAGGCCACGTCACACCACCACATAATAAAAATGTATTTTATTCCTTACTTATATAACTACAGGTTACCATAGCAACAGTGTAGTGTAGTGACCTGACCTAAAGAAATGATTTCATTGTCTCACTTCCGCTGATTTGTAATCAATAACGTTGATCCATGTCTCTGTGTATGAAACGTGCCACATAAACCAGCCTTTCATTCTGGTTCAGGAGAACATTTTTAAGAGGAGAGGAAGAATAGAGGAGAAGACAGGTAAGGAAGAGGAGGGAAAGAATGGAGGAGAGGACAGGAAAGGAAGAGGAGGGAGAGGAAGAAGAGAGAAGAATGGAGGAGAGGGGATTAGAGGAGAGGAGAATAGATGAGAGGAGAGGAAGATGAGAGAAGAAGAATGGAAGAGGAGAGAAGAAGAGGGGAAGGAGAAAGGACAGGAAGAGGAAGGGGAATAGGAGAGGAGAGGAGAGGAGGAATAAATAAGAGGAGAGGAGGAGGAAGAGGAAGAGGAGAGAAAGGGGAGAGGAGAGGAGGAATAAATAAGAGGAGAGGAGGAGGAAGAGGAAGAGGAGAGAAAGGGGAGAGGAGAGGAGAGGAGGAGGAAGAGGAGAGAAGAATATACAGTATGAGATGAGAGGAGAGGAAGAGGAGAGGAGAGGAGAGGAGAGAAGAGGAGAGAAAGAGGAGAGGAGACAAAAGGGGAGAGGAGATGAAGATGAGAGAAAGAGGAGAGGAAACAAAGATGAGGGGAGAGGAGAGGAGGAGGAAGAGGAGAGGAGTGGAAGAGGGAGAGAAGAATATACAGTATGAGAGGAGAGGAGAGGAGACAAAAGGGGAGAGGAGAGGAGAGGAGAGGAGAGAAAGAGGAGAGGAGACAAAAGGGGAGAGGAGATCAAGAGGAAAGAAAGAGGAGAGGAAAGAAAGGTGAGGGGAGAGCAGAGGAGGAGGAAGAGGAGAGAAAGACAAAAGGAGAGGAGTGGAGAATAGATTAGAGGAGAGGTGAGGAGAGGAGACAAAAGGGGAGAGGAAGAGGAGAGAAAGAGGAACCCTAGCACCCTGCTACACTGCAAAAATGGTTCAGGAACGGTTTGAGGAACATGATGAAGAGCTCAAAGTGGTTGTCATGTGCTTTAAAGTCCTCAACTCTCAGTCTGATCAGGTGTCTGTGGGATAAAATAAAATCCCTGTCATTGGGTGAATTAGGAATTAATCTAAATTATTATTCTATATATACTTTTATCACCCAAATGAGGATGAGGTTCCCTTCTGAGCCTGGTTCCTCTCAAGGTTTCTTCCTTTTTCTGTTGATCTTCTTTTGTAAAGCTGCTTTGAGACAATGTCCATTGTAAAAGGCGCTATACAAATAAAATTGAATTTATTTTATTTTTTTATCTTCAGCTTGTCATCTTGCCCCTAATCTATAATACAGTGTTGTAATACAGCATTTGTCCATCATCTACACGCAGCACAGGGTCCCACTGACACGCTCCTGACTGACAAAAATAAAATTTATCATTTCATTAGAATAACTGAACAGTAACAGTGTCCCACATCCCAAACATGTCTCCACATTATTATATATAATATTTAAAGTATTCACAAGCACTTATGAGCCACAGTATTTATACCAGCTAATTTTATTTATTTATTTTTTTGCATTTAATTTAATTTAATTTTTTAATTAACATTTATAAGACATATTGTACTATTTTTATTTAACATTTAAAACGTTTTTTTTTTTTTTTTTGGGAGGCTTCACTTCTTAACCTTCAGGATCTGATGCAGACCTTCAGAGGTCTTGTATATAAAAAAGAAACGCTTTATAAGAAAGTTCCTCTCCTTTTGCTCGTATGCCTGACTGAAGCCGATTGGCTGTTCTGTTTTATGATGTAATAACTGCCTGGAAGTCTTGATCAGGACAGCGGAGTTTACGCTTGGTGGGTTCTTGGGAAAGTGACGAGCTGTGTTTTGTCATTAATTTCAAGAAAGAAGAAAGAAACCTTAGAGAACTGGACCTTGTTTCACAGACTTGTAATTGCAAGTGATTCATTAATAAATCTGTGTTTGTACAAGAGGAATAACAACCATCAGGTCATGCTGTTACAGGAAAATAATCCACTTCACGGGGCTCCTCTACTCATTTGACTCGTATAATCCACACAGAGGAATTATTTTCCTTTAACAGCAAGTGTGTTATTTTACATTACACTTTTAAACTTCATTGACAAGAAATATAAGTGAATGTTTTTCTCTCTGTTGCTTCCCTTCGACACTCCAACCCTTTTCTTCAAATGGATTTAGAAAAAGAACTGAGGGTCTTTATCATGGCCACACATACACCACAGCACACTGGACATATCCCATATGAGGAAGTTAGGGTCAGAGCACAGGGGCAGATATGATACCCCTGGAGCAGAGAGGGGTTAAGGGTCTTGCTGAATTGCCCAATGGTTGCAGCTTGGTGGTGCCGAGGCGTCGACCTCTGATCAACAACCCAGAGCTTTAACCACTTGAGCCACCACCGCCCCTTTAAATTTATAAATTAATTAAATTAGGATTGCTCTGTTTTGTTTCTCCTAACAGCTCAGCGATAAAGACATGCAGCACACACTCCAAACATCCGATACATTTGACCAACTTTATTGAGAAACCAAAAATGGACAGCTAGTAGAGCTATTAGTTGACCGGTCGTCCATCGAGAGCTTTGAATCAGTGCAACAAGCGAACAGTGTAGTTGGAAGAGAGATGAACTAATAGCTCTGTCTAAAAACGACAAAAAATCAAAAATACAGAAGTAACAAATTCAAGTCCTCAGACTCCTCGTACAGGTGGACACGCGCGTGATTAACACCGGCGGCGTTTTTCTTTTTTTTTTTTTCAGCACCACCGAATCGCAGTTAACATGCAGGAAGTAGGTTTCATATTCATCTTAACTGTTCATGGACTAATTATATACTCGTATTTCACAGACTGGAACCGCTATCGTAAAAGCTTATAAAAAACGCGAAGGCCGACGCAAACAGACCGCTCATGAAGGACCGTATTGTTTTTTTTTTTTTTGTTTGTTTTTTTATGGATTTATGTCTTTATTTTCTTCTCAATAGCACCTCCAATGTGTGGCGTGAGTTAATAAAGCGCTCTTTATTTGCTTTCTTTAAATCTGTGGGCTGGAGTCCTTGACACATGCTTCAGAGTTCAGCCTGGATTATTTTTGTTTTTTATTTTTATTTATTTGTAATGGAGAATAAAAAGTGACGTGTTTGCAGCACATGGGAATTTCAAAAGGGGCACGAAACATGTGGACGAAAAATAATTTGCTCTGAGAGAGGGGGAAAAGTGCCAAATTCGCTGAAAGAGGGAAGGAGAGCATTAAGGGAAAGGGGGGTGGGGGGTGGGGTAAAATCGAAGGAGCCATTTGGAGAATGTTGTTCCAGCTATAATGCAGATTTGTTGGGGCGATGTTTGTTCAGTTATCACATGGCGTACTTTTGGGTCCATTCCCGAGCTATTCTGTTGTACCTGAGAGAGAGAGAGAGAGAGAGAGAGAGAGAGAGAAAAGCGATTAGCACTGGTGCACATGATGGATAATATAATGCTTTTTACTGTCACATGCTGGGTTAGCACAGATCCTGCCAAACCGAGCTGAAGCCAACAGACACTGCAAAATCATCAAGGTCAAACTGTGATAAAGGCACCGCGCTATTTAATACCGCAACCGCTAAACTAAACTCCATCTACTGGAGTGCCACATGGACGTTTTTCATTCGCTCTCATCCGTCTCCATGATCACGTCACAAACACGACTGTAGAACTGTACAAGCAAGCAAAAAATACTGCATCTAGACGTAAAAGAAAATACTATGGGGGGAAGAAAACGGTGGGGTGTAAATTTGCAAGATGAAAAAATTAGTTAATTGTTATAAATTGTTAAAAAAAAAATTGTTAAAAAGTTAATTGTGCTGCTGTGTGGTTGTTATAAACGGCTTGATACTTACTTTTCGTTGTCTGTTTTATATATGCGCGCTATCTCTGGCACTAGCGGGTCGTCTGGGTTCGGGTCACATAACAGAGAGCAGATGGACAAGAGAACTGCAAAAGGGGGGCGGAGTTAAAAATATATACATACAAATTCATATACTGCAAGAGAAACTCAATCACGTACATGAACAATTATACGCGTAAGAAAGACATGTTGCATGAAACATTCCTCTCCTCACCTTTAGAAATAGTTAATGCTGGTGACCACTGTGATCTTAGAATATCCAAACAGATGCTGCCATTACTGTTAATATTTGGGTGATAAATTCTTGTGGTGAACGCAACCTGCAGGGGCGAGATCACGTGAGCATCAACACACGATTCATTTCATACTGACACAATAACTGTTCAACCATCCTGAACGCTGCTTTTTGGTTGTAGATTCAAATCGATGTGCCTGTGTGGGCGGAGCTAGGGCTTGTGTGTATTTTCCCCCCCCCTTCCCCCCTCTCATCCTGTCAAAACACATCTCAGAGAGTCTAGTTTTTGAGGTCAGGTAACGATGAGAGGTTTACCACCAGACGAGAAATCACAAAACGAAAGTTCCCATAGCGGGTATCTGCGTCAGTCTAGACAGTCTGCTTGCGTTTTGTTACAACGAGCCTCATTTTTAAGAGGAGGCAGAAAGCACAATTTCTAGCAAATAACACTTCTGACTGGGTTTTGCATGCTGCATCTATTATCTCCATCAGATCATCTCTTTCATCACGCTGGAAACAAACCGATTTATGCGTAATGAGTGTTTCGCGTGTGAGTGTTTACACAAGAAATTTGCCATCAAAATCCTGCAAATTCAGAAAAAAATTATATATGATGCACTGATCAAGCATAACATTATGATTACCTGCCTTATATTGTGTTGGTCCTCCTTTTGCTGAAAAACCAAGCCCTGACCCGTCCTGCACTGTGTATTCTGACCCCTTTCTATCAGAACCAGCATTAAGTTCTTCAGCAATTTGAGCAACAGTAGCTCGTCTGTTGGATCGGATCACACGGGCCAGCCTTCACTCCCCACGTGCATCAGTGATCCTTGGCCGCTCATGACCCTGTCACCGGTTCACCACTGTTCCTTCCTTGGACCACTTTTGATAGATACTGACCACCGCAGACCGGGAACACCCGACAAGAGCTGCAGTTTTGGAGATGCTCTGATCCAGTCATCTATCCGCCATCACAATTTGGCCCTTCGTCAAACTCGCTCAAATCCTTACACTTGTCCATTTTTCCTGCTTCGAACATCAACTCTGAGGACAAAATGTTCACTTGCTGACTAAGATATCCCACCCACTAACAGGTGCCATGATGAGGAGATCAGTCATTCATTTCACCTGGTCATAATATCATGCTTGATCAGTGTATACTTATACATAAACTCTAAAAGAACTGGTTCTATAATTTTGGCATTAATCGAACAATATAAACACAGTGGAAAAGACACCAATATTTCATAAAAGACCAAATGGTGTTTTTCAATCTTTAGCTTCATTTCATGCTTCTAGCTGTCCATGTGCTTGACCTTTTATGGCCTTTTATAGGAGTCACTGCATGCAAACGAGCTGTGTCTGGAACACGCTTCACACGTGATCAACACTGTCTTACGAGAATGAAAGACATCAACTGTTTCCTGAATCTTTTGTAAATCCGGCTAAAATGTTTAATTGAATGCGGCCTGAGGTTTCTCTGATCATTTGTCCCTTCTCAGGGTTAAATAAAACATCCTGACCATCATCAGAAGTATTACATGCTCTCTTTACAAAATCAACAAACAAACAAATAAATGGATTAGAGATATTAGTGACTTTTGAAAGTGCGGTTTACAGAAAAAGCGTATGCAGAATTTCTGAATATAAATAACACACAAGGTAAACTTGTGTGGACGACGTACCTTAGGCGGTTTGAAAGGGTAATCTGTAGGGAAATGAATGGTCAAGAAAAACACACCACCCTGGTATGGACTGTCGTTCTGTCAAACACACACACACAAATTGAGCTCATCCATGTACGTAAATGAGAAAGAATTTGCATTGAAGGGGTAGGTGGGTGATTTGAATACTTACAGGTCCCATAATTGTGGCTTGCCAATGAAACACTGCAAAACACACACACACACACACACACACACAGCACCAACATGATGTAAATATACAGACGGCTCATCCTGTTTCAGACAGAGAGCAGACATTTCACACTTGAAATAAAGTGACAGTCGTTTTGCTCGCAGCACCACGGTTACACTTCCAGATGTTTTGACAACTACGTCACATTTGCAGTGTAAAAGTCAGAACCAGAACAACTGAATCGGGTTGTTTCGGAACCGGACCGGTGTCTGTGTGCATCTTTATTTTTAATAGCGTTTATAATTAAAAATGAAGGAAGTGGAACTCACAGTCATCACCCACCGGCCCTGCAGAACACTGTGCTGGAGGATCCCGACCCAGATCGGTCAGCTCCTACACACACACACACACACACACACACACACACAGAGAGAGAGAGAGAGAGAGAGGGAAAGATCTGATTAGATGCAGCAACTAAGAGAGTTTATATATATTTTATACCGTATATAAAGGATAAATCACTTTAGGGTGTGCTGTTTTAGGAAATTAATCAACACCCAATCATGATCGAGAATTCGAGTAATGCACTCCGTAGGTTCGAGCAGAACCCTTAAACACAAACGCTGTGATTTCTGAACGGATCCCGAGATCCAAAGCTGAGATTTTGCATGTTTTTTTCCGACACGTTAAACGCCCCCACCACTTCGTTTCTGACAGGCGCGTGTTAAGAGTTAATTACGTCTGAGGTGCAATTACGAGCAGAGTGCTACCGTGCAGGCTTGCGCGTGAGCACGAGTTTGCTGCTTCCCAGAAGTTACCACAATCGTTTCTGAGAAGGCGTGCATGAAGGTGGCGAGACCCTGCTTTCGTGATTACGGGTGAGAAAAGAAATATGCAGGAAGAGGTTGCGTCTCTGTGGTTTCAATGGTTTAAACACAAAACAAAACATTAATTTCCTCTGAAAAGAACACAATGGAGATCTTAACGGGGTGTTAATGAGGCTAGCAACAGAAAAAAAGATCATAAAGATGTGTGTGTCTCTTTAAAAAACATCACTCAGCAACCTAAACTACAGAGCATTAAACAAAATCAGTATCACAGACTAAAAGATATTAACTCTTACATCACTATTATTATTATTATTATTATTAATGATATCCTTAATTTATATCAATCATACATACACAAAAGGATTCCAAGTGCAACATAACTGACCAACGATCTGAAATACCTGTTCATAGAGCTATTTCTCCTTCTCACATACTGTTAAGCAAGTGTTTTAAATTATGGAAATATTCTAACCCTGATTTATGGTCTTTAAAAGGAAAAAAGTCAAGACGTGGTATTACAAGTAATTAAAGTAATAAAGAAATCACCAGTGATCAGTTGTACTGTAAAAAGAGCTTAGGATTAAACATAATAATAATAATAATAATAATAATATTAATAATAATATTAATATTCCCAAAGACTGTCCCTGAAACAGCACAGGAATATAGGACAGTGTTACCAGAGACAGCTATTTTTAAGCATGCGTATTTCGTGGAAGAGAAAACGGCCCAGTCGACACCTGAGAAGGCGAAACCAAGGAGCGTGTATGACGAAAAGATCTGAGGATTCATCTGTTCATTCCTTCATTCATAGTGTAAACGTTTTCAATTCGGTGTGGAAACCAAGAAGAAACATCTTCGCCGAACAAACCCCAAATTTTCCTCGACCCTTGTCTTCTTATCCTCATTACTGATTATCGTGCTTATAAATCGGAATTCAATCTGATTTTCGGTGAAATGAAATTTCTCATCATCTGTCATCTGTTGTTCCACTGAGTCGGGGGCAGTCGAGTAGATGGCCGAGGAAATTGCTGCGACTTTCTTACTGAAGTCGGTGCTTCCACTTCAAAACAGTGTCAAAAAATCTGCATTTAAAGGGTTTGAGTGATATTTGGGAATGAAACTAAAGAGGACATAGTGTTTAAGAATGACAGGAAAAATGAGAGCTGTGACGATCTCACAAAAGCGTATTATGTAACAAGTAGCATGACACAGAAGGCATGCTGGACTGGAGTGCACTATTCCGCTTACACCGCAGCTGGTATGACGTTTTGTTTAACGTACAATACTTTAATTTTAAGAAATGTCTGAGGAGCAAGTTCTTGTTCTCACTTACATTATAGCTGCGATATTCATTCGCTCACCAGCCTCTCTCTTTCTCTCTCTCTACTCAGCTTCTCAGTTTACCAAGAAACCTCCAAGCATAAACTCCTCCGCCCTTAACACTTTCCTGAGCTGATAAACCTTGACAAACGTTAAATAAATGTCTTCTAATAAAAACATCACCAGCGCAACAATTATACATTTTACTTTTGTTAAAACCACAGACATGCATTACATTCCTTTAATATTAGTCTTTGTTTATATGTCCTCCATAAATGGCAGCGTCCCTGTGCATGAGTTGTTAGTACAGAAATAAAAACATATCAGGACGAGCGTGTTTACACTAACCGTTCAATGTCAGTGTTATAACGTTTGCCTGCACTACTTTCTGTGCTGTTCTATGAAAATAACGCACAGTTCCTGACCAATCAGATTTGAGCATTCAGCTACATGCTCTGGCCTGAGATAAAAACAAACTCCGTTTTCTTATTATTGAACAACTTAACAAAACCTACATCCTTCTCAGAGACCCATAATCTGCTTCTTGCACAAACACCACTGCGTTAGAACCAAATCTGCGTTTCGGCTTCTGGCTCGTCCACGATAACGACAACTGAACTGTTTTCCACTCGCTGTTCAGCAGATATGTAACAACAATAAACTGGGTTTAGTGAAGTGGAGAAAATATTCTGTCTCAGACTTTTCTCAATTTTATGTAACTAAAAAGTCTGCATGAAAAGTATAATTTTTTTTTAAATCATATGAATAACCCAAAATAAATCTGTATATATTTAGCTATCTGTAAAATACCTGTGATTTATTTAATTCTTTATAAAACATTCTTTTGTCTTAAAATAAATAAAAAATTTAAATATTTTTAAATAACTGGAACCAAATTTTTTTAAAAAATTATTTTATATATATATATATATATATATATATATATATATATATATATATATATATATATATATATATATATAAATACACACACACATACACGACAAGAATGTATGAATTGATGAATTGCTGAATTAATATAAAAAAAAAACCATTTAAAATAATTTTATTACCATCATGTGAATATTAGGAATTTTAAACATACACAGATACAAAGTTTATCAGAATTCAAATAAATACATAAATAAATAAATACTACATAAAATCCACTGCTTTGGAGACCAGTAATAAAATCTGGCTAGTAATAAAAACACAGTGAAAAGCATTACAAAGAATTTTGTTCGATTTCGTTTAGATTTAAACCTAAAGGATGCTGAAATTATGCTGAATAAAGTCTAAAGATCAACTGTAATCTGTATGGATAACTAACATGCTAGCTAAGACACGACAGGCTAGTCGGTTAAAGCTAAACAGCTAAGGTTGGTGAGTGAATGTAGACAATGTCACCAGTCGGTCACTAACCGTTTACATTAGTTAAAACACAATATAATAAAATGAAACCAGTTACCTTGTGAATTCGTTTCAACGCCATTCTATCTCTGTAGTTGGGAAAAAAGAAGAGATTTAGCCGGTTAGCTAAATGCCGTGCCTGTGCTAGCTTAGCTTAGCTTAGCTTTGTGCTTGCTAGCCCAGCAATGCGGAGGCGAGTGTGCTAAAGCTAAGCTAATCGATGAATGTTATTGCCAACGCCAAACTGACAAAACTAGCTTGCTAGCGTTCAATCTGTTTAACCTAAGAGCTTCAATTAAAAAACCTACTACTCTTCATTAAATGTATTAAACCGTCCAAACAACAGGAAAATATGTTTAATCCTAAAAAACCCCGCGCCGTGTGTATGTGTGTATCCTCTCTACGCTGTCTTTCCACAAAATGTCTTCTTCTCTTAGCGGAACCAGACGCGTTATTTTGTTCCTACACACATTCCGACACAGCAAAAACAGTATCCTTGGATTGGATACAATGCGGCGAGATGAACAAATCTGACCAATCAGCAGCCGGCTTGTTGATGTCAACCACCGTCAGTAGGTGGGATTGTGTTACAATACGGGTGGGAAATAAAACAACGCGACCTATACACACCCAAGCAACAGGGTCCCGAACAGCGCCTACCTGCTGCTTACTGCTGCAAGATCAGCCGCATAAGTTTGAAGGGGAAAGAAATAAATAATAAAATGAAATCAGAAAAACCAACTGTTTTGTGATCTTTGAGGTCAAATAAACAATATATTTCTTGAGGTTTTACGACATTTCAGTTTCGCATGTCCTATTAAGGAAAAATAATAAACACAGACATTTACAGAGTAAAACATATTTCACAGAATGCACATAGAAACTGCTAATAAAATGACAATTAACACTGGCTAATGTGATATTTTAGGAAATATCCCAAAATATTTTACCTCAGTCATTTCTTTATTTACCTCTTAGGGGTTGGGAAACCCCCAACCCCTAAAACCCAAACCTCAGCTAGTCATGTTAAAGGCGTCTGTCCTGAAGACTTGCATGTGGTGGAAAACCTCCCCACTTATTGTCCTAAAGCTCTAACACTGGAGATGTCACACTTTTCACAGAAAATTTCACCGTATCAATGATTATAATGATTTTTCTTTGTTAAATAACAGCAAAAATCTGTCTTAAAGAGCTTATGAGATAATAGAAGACAAACATTAATATAAAACCGTGGATTTCCTTGTGCTTTTGTAGGAGGAAGGAGCTGAATCGACAAAAAAAAAACAAAACAGAAATGAAACCATTATTATCTTTGAAAGTTTGCTGGATATATCCTTCTCATTACTTACTTACCATTACCATGATATTCGCATATGTTTATCTAGTTTATATGACTCAGTTGCCTCAGAAAATTTAGAAAAATTAATATATTTGCTTCCAGAGAGAATATACTGTATAAGCTGACAACTCACTATATTTTAGACACTATTTTTTTATTCACTATTTTATTTTACATTTATGACTCCATCATCATCATACTGATAATGATTTAAACCTGATCAACGAATTTGAATTGTTTATCAATACTTGTCACAAATTCTAGAAATTATATCATTAAAACTCTGATAAAAAGTTTCATTTTGTCTGAAATAAAGGCAAGACGGCTTCGATTTCAGTTTCCTTCTTCACTGTCCAATAGAGTAGCTTGGGGTTGGATCATGATAGATATTTAAAGGTGTGACTCGGGAGCAGATCAGACAGTTTACTTCGGCTACCACAACAGAGGATTAAAACAAAAAAACAAAATACAATCCTGAGATATGTCTCTGTATATTTATCTCCTGGCTGCTTTGGTTATTGCTGGTAAGTCGTGACATGAGCTGCTTTGGTGTATTTAATTTTTCTGTGGTGAAAAATGTAAAGATTGTCTATAAAGATCTTTTGGATTAAACTTGTGTTTATGGGTAAATAAACTGTGATACACAATTCTGTGTATTTTACTGGCCGACTTTCCATTCAAACAGGTCTGCCTGAACGAACCAAAAGTGAAAGTTTCATCTTCGGCATAAAAGAATTCGGAGGTAAGAGATAAACCGGTGTCGCTCTCTTTAAACGAAGTTGACTAGCAGATTTACATGAGGTGGAGCTTTAGCAGAAACGTTGACAGTAACAAGAAGGTATTTGATTACAGTTTTGTTATGCATCAGGTGAACATTTGAAACAAAAACGAAACAAAAATGCTCAGCAACGTCTAACACAAATAATGTAAAATCACGAGTTAATCAGTGAATCAGCATTAAAAGTATATTTCAGTGTACTTCAATGTCATTTTTCAAAAGAAAAGAAAACCTAAATTCATATACATGTACAATACGTCTAAGGGCAGTTGCTAAAGTCTGTGAAGAAAATACTGAAACGATCATGTGCTATCAGAGCCATAACCAGAAAGTAGTTTCATTTTTCTTTTATCAAAACTTTCTGCATAGCTGTTATTTTGTCCAGCCTGGTGTAAAAAAAAATTATCACTGTACAAGGGGAATGAATGAATTTAAAATTCCTCTCTTTAAAACTTCTTCTCTTTCTCTTTAATTTCAGAATGTTTTAAGAAAACACTACTGACCATGAACTGCGTGGATGAAGGTATTATATCTGAGATATAAACTTCTGACAAACAAGTTCAGTAGAAATAAAAAAGTTTGGATATCAGATTTGAAATGTTAAACAACAACATTTTTTCTCTGTTTCAGTCTGTCGCATGAAGAAATGCCTCAAACTGGGATATAATGCCCTTTTTGAAACCTCCAGTAAGTTGATAGCTTTGAGCATCTTTCAGGGTTTATTTTTCCTGACAAACAGCGTCCTTTAATGTTCGTTAATTTGCTAACATTGCTATCTCAGTCACACTAACTTTGCAGCTAAAAGTTAAAATCTGAACGTTCTTAAATGCTTGATGCACGTTTTGAATGAATGATCTTACACAATGTTTGAGCCTGCTAACTATAATGCTAAGTTATTAGTTAATTAGTTTGTATTTTAGCCTGTATTAGCTGTAAAGCATTAACATCCACCTAACTCATCTAATCTAGCAACTACTGCAGTGAACAAGCTAACTGAGGGATTAGAAGTGTAGTAAACAGGCTAATCCGCACACGAGCATTGTAGTAAACATGCTAGTATCACTTTCACACTTTCATGCTGAAAGTACCATGTTACAAGGGGAAACTTACACATTCAAGTCTGCTTTTTTTTTGTGAATAAGTTTGTTTGCTAAAATACTACGTTTCTGTTTAATGCCACATTCATGTCATGCAGCACTGCTACAGGGCTAATCTGTTTCTAGATTAGTTTGTACGTTAGTATGTTTCTACTAATCATCATGTGTTTTTACCAATCATGCTAATTCACAGGCTAGCCTGTTTACTGCTATACTAATTTGTAAGTGTGTTTCTATTCATGCTAGTTTATGGACTAGCCTACTGTTTCCTCTCATAATGATGAGTTTATGTACTAGTTAACCCTTTAATGTCCAAAGCAATGGAAAAATTCTTACTTTGCATTATTTATTTAATTCGGTCAATAATAACAACAATATATATAACTGTTTTTTTTAACAGACCCCATAATTATTTAAATATAGGCCTCTACCAAACGGCTGCGCAATCAGCTTGGGTTTAAGTTAAAAAAAATTTGTTAATTTGTTAAATATATCTACCAAACGGTCACACAGAACAGGTTAACGGGCTAGCGTGTTTTCTCCAATGCTAGTTTAAGGGTTAGCCCGAGATTTAGGTTTAGCATGACTCCAGGCAGCTGGTACAAATTAATTTTAAAGCCACAAATGTTCCTCTGGAGCTCAAACACCTCAAGTTAGCAAGCGTCCTATTGGGCTGACGTTTCTACTTTCTGTTTCAGGTTACAATCAGATGAAGGATGTTTCTCGTAAGTTTAAGAACACATACATATATATATATATATATATTATTATTATTATTATTATTATTATTATTATACACTTACATTTAGAGTCAGAATTATCTCTCGCTCTCTCTCTCTGTCAGATGTTGCCCACTGTGCGATCGACAAGTGTATTGATGGAGTGGTGGAAAGCAGTGACTATGCTGATAATTTGTTTTATGGTAAAACATATAAATATATAAATGAATAAATAAATAAATAGAAAGACATCTTCAATGAACAAGTGGTTTGAATGCCTGTTGTACTGTTACTGGCAGTCACAATTTTCCAGTTTTAATAATAATGTGTGTGTGTGTATGTGTTATACAGGATGGACAGAGCCCGTTCTGGCTTGCCTGCAGTCAGTCAGCACTTGTGTACAAAACGTCCCCAGAGATGAACTGTAACACAAGGAGCATCACAGTTAATGGTGATGATGATGGTGATGATGATGGCGGAGAGGTTCTTACTTTATATACGTGTGTTCTTTGTTCTTGTTGTTCTTCTTTTCACACATAGCATTTCTACATTCCTCCTGTTCTACATTACAGTGCTGTCTATAACAAAGCGAACTCTTTTCAAATATGGCTGCTGTACAAATCCATCCATTTTCTATACCCGCTTTATTCCTAATTAGGGTCACGGGGATCTGCTGGAGCCTATCCCAGCACACATTGGGTGAAAGACAGAGGTACACCCTGGACAGGTCACCAGTCCATCACAGGGTCACACATATAGTCAGACAACCACAAACACTCACACACACTCCTATGGGCAATTTAGAATTAATAATCAACCTGAGGGAGAAAACAAGAGTACACCCACACAGAGAACATGCAAACTCCACACAGAAAGGCTGCTGCCTGTTCGAACCCAGGACCAGCTTGCTGCAAGGCAACAGGGCTAACCACTAAGCCACCATTTTGTGCAAATATGGCAACTTAACAAGCGTGTATCCTTTATACAGAAAATGTGAAACCATAGTGACTCTGGAAACTACACAAATATATCACAGACGTCAACTTTTCTCTCAGATATGTTGGTAAAAAAGCAAATCTGAGTCTTTAAATGGCTAAAATTACACTTGGACGCTTTTAAGATACATTCTGTCGTGAGGAGAAATATCACTTTATTCCGACCTTCTTTCTTGCTACGACAAGATAAGTAATATTTACAACAAGAGAGCGCTGTTTATGTAAACAATGCTATTTTCTATTTTGCTAAGTTAGATAGAACATAATTCACCTCTTTTCTGCTTGAATTTCTTAGTTTTCATTAACTTTAATAACTTTGATGCAAACAAACAAGCACAACAGGTTGTTTTACACAGATGTATGTTTTTTAATTAAAGATTTTTGTAATAGGCTATCATTTAAATCACACTTAAAGGAAAATCCATCATGAATAACCTGTGTTTTGGATATTTTACTATTTTACTTATTTTAACTGGGCTAGCATTAACAACAACCAACAACCAAATCCTCACAGAAATAACGAAGATTAGCATCAAGCAACAAATTAGCACACTAAACACAAGTTATTTTCAGGATGGAGTTTTCTTTTAAGTGTCGTAACGAAGTTGGACAATTATTTAGCACTTTCTAAATCATGATAATACATAAAATCACGATAAATAACTCTATAAATATTAATCTATAATGAAATGACATGCTTTAAAACGCTAATGGAAAGCAGAACACAAGAGACTTTTTTCTTGCTATTCTCCATTTGAACACTAAGTGGCGCTGTTCACTTTAGAATCAAAACCATTTTGTTCCGACACACACTAATTGTCTATTTTTATTTTATGTCTGTCTTTTATTTCTTTTCTTCAGTTTTTCATAAAATCATAAAGAAATGGTCATATTCACGACACCAGAAACAA